>NC_061116.1:2466472-2505608 GCF_002878395.1 Capsicum annuum
TCTACCAAGGTGGATTAAGGTCTGCATATATCCTACCTTCCTTATACCCCACTTGTCGGATTACACAGAATATGTTGTTTTGCAATTATGTTTAGATAATTGTTCCTTTGAGCCGAGGGTCTACCGGAAACAATCTCTCTACCTCAAAGGTAGGGTTAAGGTCTACATATATCCTACCTTCCCTAGACCCCCCTTGTCGGATTAGTCAGAATATGTTTTTTTGCAATTATGTTTAGATAATTGTTCTTTTGAGCTGAGAGTATTGGAAACAACTTCTTTATCTCAAAGGTAGGGGTAAGGTTTGCATATTTCCTACCCTCCCTATACCCTACTAGTTGGATTACACAAAATATGTTGTTTTGCAATTATGTTTAGATAATTGTTCTTTTGAGCGGAGGGTCTACCGGAAACAACTTCTTTATCTCAAAGGTAGGGGTAAGGTTTGTATATGTCCTACCCTCCTTAGACCCTGCTTGTCGGATTACACAGAATATGTTGTTCGTCTGTTATGTGAAGAACATGTCTTTATCAATGAATCATCCGACATGAACAGATTCAAGATAGGGACAAAATACTTCAACAACTGACAGCTAGCTCAACTTTATGATACTAATACAACTTTGCCTATTTTGCAGGGATAAAAGCCTGCATTCAAGAAAATTATCCTGTAAATGAAGAGCCTTATGAAGTTAACCTGGACAATCATGGTTGTTTTGGGGGTCCCAAATCTGGTAGACTCAGGGCCTCATCTAGTGTAAGTATTTATCTTTCTGTTGACGATAAAAATTGGTAAAGTTGCTGCCATGTGACCAAAGCTTTGGAAACAGCCTTTGGCAAAAATTCAAGGTAAGGTTGTGTACAATACACCCTTGTGGTGGGGCCCATCCTTGGACCCTGCGCATAGCGGGAGCTTTAGTGCACCGGGCTGCCCTTTTTTTCTTTGACGATAAAAATTGCATTTACAATATGAGGCAGATGAAGCTCTAAAAAAGTCGAATAGCATCAGTTAAAAGGTCCCCCCTTTGTTTTTTATCCAGGCACCTAAGCTTTTTGATGGTTTGAAGTTCTATCTGAGTGGGGAATATGTCCCAGCATACAAAACTGACCTGTTAGATCTAGTCGAAAAGGCTGGTGGTTCAATAATTCACACCAACGAACAGTTGATTTCCCTGACCGATGCTATGCAAGCAACTAACTCAGCTTGTCTAGTTGTTTATAACAGCGATCCTCCACGTGGTTGTGCATTCGGGGAAGCAAGCAACATTTTGCTGCAACGACAAGCAAAGGCCGAGGAACTAGCCAAGCCCATCGGTTGTCAGGTCATTCAGCACACATGGATTCTGGAGTCCATTGCTACATGTAAAATGGCGCCTTTCAGCTGATAAAACGGATACCCTGATCCTGTTACACAACAGTTTCTGCATCATAGCAGTATAGAAAATCTTGTACTTCCTAGAGTTTTCCACAACCAAAAGTAACAGTTGAAGTGAGACAATGAGACAGATATATTTACCCGAATCCAGCACTTATCATTTTTCTTGTGTATGTGCATCACAGACTATGATTTAGTTGAAATGTAGAAGATTATATGAGAAAATTGCTAGCACCCAAGTTTATTGTAAGTTATGCAGGCTTATGGTCCCAAGGCTTTTCATGTCTTTTGGTTCATATGATCATATGAAAACTCTGAGGACCACAAGCTTGGGGCTCGACGAAACAGAAAGTTTCAGCATGTTGAAAATGGGGTTAGTGTGAAAGAAAGGGCCCGACATTCATTTCTGAATGAATATTCATAGCTGAGTCTACTAAAAGAGGGACCAGCCTTGTCGTGGTGATTAGAGGATGCCTTTGATCGTTCACCTCTAATGTGATACGTTCCCTCCCAGTTATATGATCAACGGGATCAGTCAGCTAGAGAGCGGGGCTATTCAAGTTTTACAATGACAATGCCTCGATCTCAAATAAGTTGAAGCTGGCTATATGAATCTTCGCTCTGACCATGTTACTCCATATAAACTTGTCTCAAGTCAATATTGCAAATACAAATAAGTGCAAGGTATTATCAGACAGATAAAAAGTGTGAGGATACAAAGACGGAGATTTAAAATGTTTTTTGGGAAAAAAGAAGTTAGTGAAAGGTGATTTTAGTATGAAGGAAATATTTTCCAGATTCTTTTGCTTGCCCCTTTCTCCAATATTTGTCGTTTGGTTAGGAAAGAGTTATCTTGAAATAATTAATTTTGGAATCAATTATTCCACCATATATATATAAAATAACTTATCTCATCACTATGGTGTAAATGATGAGATAAATAATCTTGGTATTATAACTAATATCTCACACCAAACATGGAATAGAATAATCCTTCATTTTATCTCGGAACTATTTATCCTTTATACCTCCCATCAAATGACGTATTGGCTAATGAAATAAAAATTTCTTTTAAAAAAACATTTTTCAAAAATTTCTCTAGTATAAATATCGAATAATTTTGTTCATCAATCGTTCGATAGATAGATGAAAAGATTTCATCTCATGAGTTATATTTTTTTGCCGGAATACAGGTGCATCATCCTGAATTGGAGGTCTATCGGAACCAACCTCTCTACTTTATATGAGGTAGTGGTATGAACTGCGTACACTTTAACCCCCAAACCTTACACTGAGTATGTTGTTGTATACAGGTGCATCATCCTGAGCCAGGGGTCTATCGAAATCAGCCTCTCTACTTCATATGAGGAGGTAGTGATATGGATTGTGTACACTTTAACTCCCCCACCCCCACCTCACTTTGTGGGAATACACTGGGTATGTTGTTATATACAGGCGCATCATCCTGAGCCGGTGGTCTATCGAAACCAGCCTCTTTACTTCATATGAGGTAGTAGTATGGGTTGCGTATACTTTAACCTGCCCAGACCCCACCCCACTTTGTGGGAATACACTGGATATGTTGTTGTAGTAGTATACAGGTGCATCATCTTTACTAGCTCAAACATTAATTAACAAGAATTAGAAATCAGGAGTGCTACAAATGCTCTAAAAAGTCATATATTAAAAATACTAAAGGAATGATCTTTGACATTTGTTTATCATGTATGTTGAAAATAAAGGACAAATCCATTGCCCATCTGAATAATCTATGAAAGGGATACCAAAAATGTTAAAAGGATTTGATGTTGTTCTCAGCATCAAATAGAACTTAAAATCCTACCAAAAGGTTTATGAAATTGCAGAAGCTTATTCATCGACTTTAGCACGCTTCGATGGTGGTGAATTTGATGAGCTAGTATCTTCTCTTTCGTGCTCTTTCTGCTTCTCCCCCACCGTCTTTTGAGTTGTATCTCCTGCTTCGTGATGATCGACCAGTGATACTCCTGGATCATTTTTGTTTGAGGAACTTTGAACTGCATCTGTCGGCTGAGCGGAGGCATCAATACCGGGCATTGACTTGCATTGCTTCTCGAACATCATTTGGAGGCAGCGTCCTTGTTCTTCTATTCGCAGCTGCAGATTTCTTTGGATCTGTAAAATATCGAGATCACATTAGGTATGCGTTAAATACAGTACCATGCAATTTCCCTTAGATTGTACAAGCTGCCGATTCATTTATCTGTCAGCAATAGATAGCTGCATAATGTTCTTATCTATGATGGAAGGGAGAACTAGCCATAACAAAACAGTGAGGTACTCAAGATCAATGATATCTCAACGATAATCAAAGAGGGAAATCTAGACTGCTTAGCCGTGAATTAAACAAGAATTATAAAGAGATTCCAAAACGGAAACAGCCTCTCTACTTCTTCGAAGGTAGCGGTATGGACTGCGTACATCTTACCCTCCCCAGACCCCACTTTGTGGGAATACACTGGGTATGTTGTTGTTGTATACAGAGATTCCAAAACGTCAGATTAATTTACAATGACTGGAAGATTAGAAAGGGCGAAAAAGAAACTTGCACTGCAACCATTTTATAACAAAAATGCAGTAGCCAGAAGCAACCTCTAACAAAATAATGCATGACAAGGAGTTGTCTATATGCTCGTATAAAAAACACGGCTCCTTGCATATGACGCAAGTAGTAATGCGACATGTCAAACTAAAGCTAGAATCACAATATCTTGTTGCTAAGGCAAGAATTTATACCTCAAGCTGTTCATGCAGCTGTTTCTGCACTTCCATCTGTAACCGCAATGCTTCAGTGATCTCAATACCCCTGTATCAAAATCCAAATACATCCGATAACAAAGGCCGCGCAAAGAAAACCAATTACTATTAGTCATAAGGGGAAAACTTAATAGTGCCTCTAATATAGCCCTCAAAGCCACCATGCCATTCTGTTAAAAGTACCTGTTCTACATATCATGTGTGCACAGAATTATTCCGGCTGTCTTACTTCCATCTATCGGAAGCCTCGACTATTCCAGTATTTTTTGAATAAAGCCCCTATTTTAATAATAGATCCTTCACCAAAGTTTCATCCCAGTACCATTTTCTTTTTGGAATCCCTTGCACATATACCAGATTAAATGATACATCCATTTCTCGCGATTAAGTTCACGCAAGGTTAAAATTCATGGTGCCAATCTAAGGTAATAAAATTATTGAGGTCGACATATCTCGATATCAGATTTATGTTTTCAGTCTATAGGCATACAGAAAAAGCACCTAAACTGTCAACAAAGTTCATTATGAAGTGACATTTAATAAAGAAATCATGCAACAGTATATGCCATTCAAATTAGTTAATCCACTCATTAATGAATGCACAAGTGAATATCAAATATTATCCAAATTCGAAAATGATGCATATAACTAAGCAAGAAAACAGAAGCAATGCACCCAGCTACTAACGTTTTTAAGTCCAGAGATGACAAATCGCCAATGGATGACTCTTTCTTCTCAGATCCTGTAATAGAAGGGAAAGAAATAAAACGGCCTCAGTAAGCAGAATATCATCAGCGGATAATAATGGGCCAGGAGCAAGCCATATTGAATGAAAACATATAATCCTTGTTGTGCATTAAATCTAGGCCAGTTAATCTACTATTATAAGAAGTGGAATTTTTTGGGCACAGATTGAGAAACATTAGTCAAAGATTTAAGCATATTACATAAAGAAACGACTAAATATGAAGCCTAAAATTTCAGCTCCAATTTTGAGAGAGGAAGAGAGGGAGGGAGAGAAGTCGGGCAAGAAGGTCAATACTGTCAGTGTAGCTTTCTTGTAAGACTCATAAACCTACATAGGTTTCAGATGGAGAGACTTGGTGTAAGTGTATAGGAAAGGTAAAAAACATTCATCAAGTTGGCTTCAAAAATTAATATTACAACGGCGTTAAAGAGGAACAACAAATTATTTGTTTAATATCATTAATTTAATTGATAATATTACTTGATCGGCTGAGAATTTGAGGAAGAGGAGAATTGCTTGTGTCATTTGGTAATTTATGTGCAAGAGTTCAGGTGAAGACATGAATCATTTTATTTTACATTGCCAAGGAGAATCCTGTTTGTGGTGGTATTGTGATGGTTTGGTCTTCAATGGGTAATGCCAGGCACAGTCAGAGAAGTTTTGTTTAGCTGGACCCTAAGAGGATCGAAGAGAAGACGAAGGGCACAACCAGAAGAGGAATAGGGGAGACAAGGATAGATGCTGGGTAGCGCAGCGAATCTGTTTTGGGTACAGAGGCGACGAGGGGTGCTAACCCGGCCAAAGGCAAGGAACTTTCAATTCCATTTTCTTTTCTTTTCATAGGCTCTTTAATTGAGACCAAACGTTTCTTCTTTCAAAGGAGTTCCCCCCTCCCACTATTACTACTACAAAGAGACTAGCCGTGGCAAGAGATTCAATAGGACCGGAGTCGTTCAAAGTGAGAGAAGTTCCGATCACAGCTTCTCAAACAAAATGCGTTGGATGTTGTTTCATTAGCCCTGATATGGACACTATGGAGAGAGAAATAGGAGAGCTTTTGACGGAACGGAGAACAATTTTGTACAATTGAGTAGACTCTTATACTACCTTTCTTTTTGGTACAGCCACGAGATTCCTGGAAGTACAGAAGTGGTGTCGTTTGTAAAGAATCACATCTCTTTGTAAGATTTGCAACTCCTTGGTATACAGGCGATTTTGCCCGTTACAAAAAGTTTATTACTCTATCAAAGAAAATTGCCTAATGGGCAACGAAACCAACTATTTATGCTATAATATAGCAATAGTTACTGATATTAATTAGCTAGATGCATGGAGGAAGCTAGCGGAAGAGAGAGAGTGTGTGTGCGTGCATGTGTCAGAGACAGAGATAAAGAGAGATGGGATTTCTTAGAGTAGATACAATAAGAAAAATATAGGCCATGCAGATCATAGCTTGTAATGCTAGTGTAATTTAGTATGATCTAAAAACCAAAAAAACTCCTATGTTACACAAAATACAATCACCATAGCTGAAACCTTATCTTCAGCCTCTGTTATAATGCAAAAATCAAGATTGACGAGTATCCGTGTATTCAACATATGCATTTGATTAACCTATCATGATTCAATGATGATAACTGAAATTACATGGAAAAGAAAACCAATAACTCAACATAACATAAAAAAAGAACACATACCCACACACAAAAAGAAAACTTATTTTTTTTCAGTTACAAGAAAAGAGGACACTAAAATTTTAATTACAAAAACTAAAACAAAAAATAGACATCTACTACCTAAAATAACAAAATAACAAATACAATGGCCCTAAAACTCGATTTTTTAAAAAATGGCTTTTGAGAAGGGAGAAAACTATGGCACACGTAAGAAAGCACACAAGGAAAAGGAAATTGTTGCATACCCTCTGATGCTTCTGGTTTATATCTAGCTGTTCGATATTTCTGCATTATAAGAAATTGTTTCACAATACCATCGGTTAAATAATAAAGCATCACTATATGTGAAAATATCTTAGTTTGAGAATGCAAAGAGCAGAACAAACCTGCAAGTGACTTTTTACATGATAGATGGTCAAACCTTCAACTTTCATTAACTTTAACACACCCTTGGGAGTAGCTCCTATATTTTAAAGTAGAATTATTGAGTTAGACAACAGTCCAATACTTACCTAAGATGCAAACTAAGGAAAGTAAATTACTTTCACTTCCACCAAGTTTGTTAACCGCTTCCACAAAGGCTTCATGAAGTTCTGGTGTCCAACGCATCCGCTGCTTCGATGAAGAACCACTTGCAGTCGATGATGCAGGAACAATGCCAGATGTTTCTAGAGATGCACTAGGAATTTGCTGCAATTGTTGACCTTGGTGTGCTGGGAAATTTGAAGGTTGATTTTGTTCCTGATATTGCATCTTTAATCGCACAACAAAGAGATGTATTCTTTTAACTTATTGAAAGGAGAGTAAGAAAACGAGAATTAAATTAAGATGAATAAAAGTCCAGCAATTGGTGTAAAATGAAACTGACCTTCGGCTCTGCTGCATCAACAATGCCAGTGTCAACCATAATCTCGTTCCAATTAGAAAGAGCATCATCATCATTCATTATAAGGTTAGCCCATTCAGGCCAATCACTTTGTTTACTTAGATCCTCAGGTGGGATGTGACAATCACCTGTATTGCTACAATCTAGCTGAGTGTTCTTGACGGGGGTATCTAAAGAGTAATCAAGGTACTCAGACAATGGATCTATACACCAGGGTTCACTATTTTCATTAACATACTGGCTTGATGCAGCTAATCGGACTGATGCCTCAGTATTTGTTGCCTGAGGAATGAAAGGTGCAGATGCGGAATGCTCTTCATGCGGCAGAACAGATGAAAAGTGAAGATTGGTGGAGAATTCTGATGATGAGGAAAACAAATGACCAACAGCTCCACTATTTGAAGGCAACGAAGAAAGGACAGGCCCTGGAAACTTAGGATATTTCTCTTCCAGGCTTGCTCGAAGCACGGGTAATGAAGAATGAGCTCCACAATTACTGAGTGGATGCGCACCTTCCCTCTGAACAGATAACGCAGGACGCGCCTCCATAATCTTTTTTAAGAATATCAAACACAACTAAATTCACCTCATAAAGAATCTTCTAGTACTTTTGTTGCTTACGGCAAATGCTGAATCCTGCATTACAAAGAAAGGAAACAAAAAACTCAGAGAGCTATTAAGAACAAAACCAAACAGCATGTTAACAAGTTTTTTCAAAGAGTGATGAAAACCAATGGTGCATAGAACTAGACTAAATCCTTAAGGAAAAAGAAAATGTTAGTATACTTAAGATTAGAAAAATCGAATAAATGACAGAGTGGAATTAAAATATGTGACAGAAATTACTAAAACAGAGAAAGATTTTACGAGAAAAGATCAGTATTCCCCCGTTAGAATCATATTTGATGGTGAAAAGTAGTTAACAGTAGAAAACATTAGACAAATGGTTGCATGATAGCTACAGGCTAAAACCAAAAAATACAGAACTTATGTTTGATAGCTAACTTCACAAACAAGCAAAAAATCAAACATAGTTTATTGCTATACAACTAGCAGCACCATGCAGAATATCTTATACAGCTCCAGTACTTCTGTGAGCATGATAATCTTAATGAAACTTGACGCTAATTTGCATTCTAGGCTTCTAAAATTAAGAGAAACACATTATTGTCATAATTTTAAGACATAACATGTCTGAAAAACCCAACTATGAACTGCAGCATCATCGTCAACACAATGATCTGCCAAAGAAATGCCAACAAAAAAGTACCATGAATTGTATGTTGACACTCAAATCCTTTCATAATATAAGATGGATTTAAAACATATAGGTGCAAAGCTATTTGTAACGAGGTTATATAATAAAAAGGACAATATCAACTCGAAGCATGGGTATAGCTTGTGGTTTTGGTAGGAAAAAGAACTTAAGGAAGACAGTGCCAGACTAACAGCGCAGTACTACTGCTGTTACATCGACCTATGCAAGACAATAAAAGACTAATAGAAAACGTACTACTGCTGTTACATCTCAACACTAGCTGTTAGATTTGGGCAAGTCTTTCTTCAGTTTTTTTTTTTTTTTTTTGGACAGAGAGAGTCTGTCTTCAGTTATTTTAGGCTTCAGTGCTGTATTAACTGTATTTTATCATTCAGTTAGTTCGTTTCTATAATATACTGGTTACCTGTTCCTACTTTTTAGGAGTTAGCTTTGCGCAATTGGTTTATTTCTGTCTTAGATAAACTCCATTGGGTGCTCATCAAATAAAGATACTTTTCATTCCCATCCTTTGAATTTATAGAGTCTCAGAGCCAAAACCACAATCTGAGAAGTAAACTATCCAAAATCCATTCTTTTTCTCCTCCGTACAATTGCATCCCCTACTCCAGTTAATGATGCCGACACTACCATTTTCCTCAAACACTTAATCCAACTCAACGTATCATATCAATTCCTCATAAATTTCTCGTGAAGGATTTCATTAACAGCTCTTCTATCATCCCAAATAGCAGGACCCTACAACCTGATGTCATGCAACATATCTCATTAACCGATTAGTCACCAACATACTTAATAACAAGTCACCCTTTGAAGTTCTTTTCTAATGAAAACCTAGCTTAAGATTCTCTGTTTACATTTGGTTGTTAGTGCTACCCATGGCTATGGCCATATGCCCCAAAATAAATTAGTTACATATTCAAAACCTTGTGTCTGGCTAGGTTTATCATTCCCATTAGGAGACTAGTGGAGCAGTATAGGGAGAAGAAGGACTTGCACATGGTGTTTATCGACTTAGAGAAGGCCTATGACAGAGTCCCCAGGGAGGTTCTTTGGAGGTCAGAGGTGTACCTATGGTGTATGATAGGGCGATTAAGGATATGTACGATGGAGCCAAGACTGGGTTGGGACTGGGGAAGGGGAATCGGAGCACTTTCCTGTCTTGATGGGGTTAAAACTTAGTCTGATGACACCATTAGCGAGTACAAAGCACGTTTAGTCACCAAAGGCCTGGTGTTGATTTTCAAAAGACCTCTAGTCTAGTGGTTAAACCACCACAATTCAACCAGTACTCATACTTGCTGTACAAAAAAATCAGGCACTGCATTACAATAATGTCAACAATGCTTTCCTTTGGGAGAAGATTCATGAAGACATGTATATGCCCAACCTCCCGGTTATGAAAATTTGAATCATCCCCACTATGTTTGCCATCTCAAAAAGGCTATTTACACACTCCAACAAGCTCCTAAAGCTTGGTATGATGCATTCACTAATTCTTTGATTCAAATGGGGTTCTATATAATTCTCTTTTTGTTTTGCACAATATGAGAGTTATCATTTATATTCTGATCTATGTGGATGAACTCATATTCATGGGCAGTAATAAAACACTCACTCAACATGTCATTACCTCTCTTTTGCAAAAAGTTTTCTCTCAAGTATCTTGGTGTACTGCACTATATCTTGGAAATTGAGGTACGCAGGATGACAATGGTTTGTTTCTAAGTCAATTAGTCACCCATAATCACGTCTCCGAAATTACTGGTTTACGATGGAGCACCCAAAACCAATGCAAAGAGTACGTGAGAAAGCTTCAGTACTTTCCGTATAAACCCTAACACGACATTAAATATTCGATAAACAAGCTTACTCAGTTCAACATTTCTCCCTGTGGTTCACTGGAAGTTACATACATCCTTCGGTATCTTAAAGAAACATCCCAGTATGCTCTCTATATCTATGTTGATGCTCATAAGGCGGATGATAGCAAAGATTGGTGCTTGATCTCTACTTACATTGTTTAACTAGCACGCACCTATATCCTGGTGTTATCGTAAACAACCTACCGTCTCCCACTCCTCAACTGAAGCTAACTATCGTGTAGTTGCTTCCGCTTGTTTGAAACAAACTAGAGCAGCCACTTGCTCAAAAATTATCATGTGATGTTCTCTGCTGCTTGTTTAATAGTTTGTGATAACCAAATGGCCACTAGAAATATCACTAAAACCAAAAAGAATATCTACAATAACCTAAAGCTCCCACCTTTACTTCAATACCACAACCAAATAAACTCAAATAGACAATTCACAGGCTTTCGGACCTCAGAGTCAAAAATCAATACTTTCAAATCAACAATTCCACAGAATAATCCAACAAAACAATAACAGTGTACCCAATGTAATCACACGAGTGTGAGTCTGAGGATTGTAGGATGCGCGCAGACATTGCCTTTTGTTTCATATGAAGTTGAAATCAAAGTTAAACTACCAAAAGAACATCCACAACAACAACATACCCAGTAAATTCCCACCAAGTGGGGTCTGGGGAGGATAAGTGTACGCAGTCCATACCACTACCTCAAAGGTGAGATAGCGAGGTTGTTTTCGATAGACCCAAAGCTCAAGATAAAACTATATAGAAAAGGAATAGTAAAGGACAAACTACAATAGAAATTACCACACCCAATAATACCATAGACAAGATTCACCACGTAATACAACAAATGATACAACATTCTAAAATGATACTAGTACTATAGTTACTAATACGGATAACAAAGTCCTCCCACTTACTAGCACTGACGTTTCCTACTATTCTTCTACCCTAATCCGCCTCCTCCATAACAAAAGAACATCTACAATAACCTAAAACTCCCACTTTTACTTCAACACCACAACCAAATAAACTCAAATAGAAAGCTCACATTATCCCAAACCTCAAAGATCAAAACTTTCGCACCCAAGGGTGTGGCGACTATTGGTCAATGACGTGGATTGAGCACTACGAGGTCTCAGGTTCAAAGACAAAACACTACTCCCTTCATTCCTTTTTATCTTCTCCCTTTTCTTTTTTTTAGAGTCGAAAGATACAAACTTTAACCAATATTTTAAGATGTATTTCTTAATTAAATTTAAAAAGAAAAAAAGAAAAATTACAATTTATAGTACTTTTCATATAGTTTTTAAATATCTAAATTTCTAATTCTAAAAAATTAAATTACAACAACAACAACAACAACAAACCAAGTGTATTCCCATATAGTGAGGTTTGGGGAGGGTAAAATGTATGCAGTCCATATCACTACCCCGAGGAAGTAGAGAGGTTTCCGCTAGACCCCCGGCTCAAGATAAAGGACAGTAAACAAAGTCGTAATACAACAAGAAACAAGATTGGATAACAAAAATAACACCCACAGAGTAATACCAAACACCAACAAACCAAAGGCACCCACCACACCCAAACTCTCCTAATTAGCGGCTCCAACCTATGGACACAACCCTAAGACTACCAACCCGGTTACCCCTAAGCTCTCCTAACAACTGGCTACGAGTCTAGGGTTGTTCATGGGTCGGTTTGGGTCGGTTATTGGTTAAAACCATAACCAAACCAACTTAGTCGGTTTTTAAATTTCTAAAACCAAACCAAACCAAACAAAAAAATAACCGTCGGTTTGGTTCTTGTCAGTTTAGTCCGGTTTGGTTCAGTTTTTTCGGTTTATAACTTTAGCTAATGATAAAAGTTGAAAATTAAAAAAAACAAATCCAATCTAACATATGAGATGTTAACCGAGTGTTGTATCTCAACCTTGAAACTAAGATGTCAACTGAGTGTTATACTTCGGCAAAGCTATGAACAACACCATATGAACGCTTCTAAAAAAATATTTTAAAACTACATTTAACAGAATGAAATGATAAATCCCCCAAAAGGTGAACACATAAACTTCTTGTTCAACAAGGTTCAAAAAGAAAGTTAAAATTAATGATTGTCTATAGTCAAATGAATTTCAGCTATAAATTTCAATATACAACAAGATATTATTTTCACAATTAGTATCATTTGTCATTCAAAGTGCGAAATTCACTTAGAATCTCATAAGGTACTATCAACTAAATGAAGAAATGACTTAATGTGTTACGACTAAAGTTAAATCATGATTAAAATATAAAATGTAACAAATATTTATATTGTATTTATGAATAATACATAAATAATTATATTATATATATATATATATCGGTTCGATTTGGTTATTTTGTCGGTTATTTTAGAGTAAAACCAAACCAAACCAAATTAGTATCGGTTTTTTAAAATTCAAAACCAAACCAAACCAAACCAAACCTAACCAAATATCGGTTTGGTTTGAATTGCGGCTCGGTTTGGTTTTTAACCAAACCATGAACACCCTAGGCCTACGACTCACCCACACGCACTAGCTTTCTACCCTAATTCACGTCCTCCATACCTTCCTATCTAGAGTCATGTCCTCCATAAGTTGTAACTGCTCCGTGTCAAGTCTAATCACCTCCCTCCAATATTTCTAAATTAAATTTTTTTAATCTAATTTAGCTTTGAAACTTAGTCAAACTGACTTACGGAAAACGAAGGGAGCAAATAAAAAGGAATTACATAATAGCAACACCTATTGCTTTGTTGCTGGTGGGAGACAGCAGGTATTCAGTGAAATTTAACTTTTCACGCACCAAAAAAAAAAAATCAAAACTTTCAAATTTCAATTTAATGAATAAGAAACTCAATTTTTAACTTTTCAAATCAAATAACAATAACAACAACTCAAATAAAAAATTAAAAAATACATATATTTATGCATGGAAAACTATATACTAATTCATACCTCGTATAAAAAATAAAAATTGTTGGAATAGAAAATTAATACCTAAATTAGAATCATCGGCGCCGTCGCCGGAGAATCGGAGAGGAAAATGAACGGTGAAGGAAAGCAATTTTTTTTAGTGGCTTTATTTTATTTGTTTTTTTTAAAAAAAAAAAGTAGAAATGATTATATATCAATCTTTATGTAAATTGCATAATAATTAGGATTCTTATTCAATAAATATCCAAAAAGCAAAAAATTGAATATAAAAAGAGTCAATGGTCAAAAAAGCAATTAATTTACTACTACTTTTTTTTTTTTTTTTTTTAATTTTCATGTATTAACTATTCATTAATTTATTTTTATTTGTCACATTTTGATTTAATACACTTATTAAGAAAAATAATTAATACTCTCTGTCCTAGTTTAGTTTGATATTTTAACTATTAAATATTCTATTAATCTACTTAAATTATTATTTTGGTGTCAAATGATATAAATTTTGACTAACATTTTAAGATATATTTTTTAATCATATTGAAAAAAGAAAAAAGGTATAGTAACTTATATTACTTTTCATATACCTTTTAAATATCTAAATTTTGATTCAACAGACTTATTAAGAAAAATAATTAATACTCTCTCCGTCCTATTTTAGTTTGGTACTTCAACTATTAATTATTCTATTTATATATCTACTTAGGGGTCATTTGATTTGAGGTATTAAATTAAATAATCTTCGGATAAAATTTTTACTGCACCGTTTGATTTTCAAGGTCGGGATAACATATCTCACCATTTTCACAATAGTGATGGGATAAGTTATCCCAAATACATGGTGAGATAACTAATTTTGGAATTAATTATTTCGGGATAACCCTTTCCCAACCAAACGACACCTTAAGTTATTACCTTTTTGGAGTCAAGTGATATAAATTTTGACTAACATTTTAAGATGTGTTTTTTAATCATATTGAAAAAAGAGAGAAATTACAACTTATATTACTTTTCACGTACCTTTTAAATATCTAAATTTTAATTTAAAAATATTGAATGAATCTAATCTAATTTAGCTTTAAAAATTAATCAAATTTACTCTCGAAAACAATGAAGCATGAAACAACTAAAAAGGAACAGAAGGAGTAAAACACAACTCGATGTTGAGTTGACCTACACGCATACATATATTGTCAAGTGGAATAATATTTGATCAACTCAATATCGAGATATATTTTAATATAAATAAAATTATTTTGGTCGATAAAGAAATAATGAATAATTGAGATATGAAACTTATTTTTAAAAAAAAAATTGATGGCCTGTGTATGTCACCAATTTAATTCAAATAAAAACCAAATGAGGAAAATAATAAAGACAAGTTCATTGACTTTAGTTTAATTGTTAGGTATAAAATTGAGTTAAAAATAAAATTAGATGATGTTTAGTTTGATTCAATATTTTTTTTTAAAAAAAAGTCAATTTTAAGCTCTTATAAGTTAATTAATTTATTAATTTTATGTTATCCAAATAAATACATATAAACAAATTGTCAAAAGTCACAATTAAGAGAATCTATTTGATTTGATAATGGTGTTTAAATCATTATAAGGATCCATTAATACCATAGATTCTAATAATAAATACTAATTATTTTGACAAATTAAATCTGTTTTAAAATATTTATCGCATTTAAAGAAAGTCATTTTGTATGAAAAAAAAATTATTAGAAGCATTGTTCTCATAAATATGCTCCAAAATGTGTGAATCTTAATTAGTCGAATTTTAATGTGAATACTCAACATCTGATTAAATTTATTTTTTAAAAGAAGTAACTTTAGTGTAAATACTCCCATGCTTTGTTTTCTCATATTAGAAATAAATATATTAAGATAGTATTTTTTTATTCTCACTTTATCAAATTTTTTATTTTTTTTACTTATTTACGAAACACTAAAAGCTACGTTAAAAGATATTTTTATGTAAAAAAACATTCAGCGGTAAAGTTATCTCATGCTAAAGGGTGTCAAACGATACTCCTTCACTAAAAAAAATTAGGTCAACATTTTAGTTTTACGTATATATTGTATGTGTTGACTTTCTTTGTATTATATGTATGTCTATTTTTTAAAAATATTTTGATATTTTTTAATAAAATTTCAGGCTCTATCACTAAAATATTATCTTCACATAAAACATATGTTTAATATAAAAATACATTTGGTGAGTGTTATATTATAGACTAAGTATTTATTTCTCGTATATTGTTTCACACTAAAAAGAAGGATGCGTACCTCCAGCAACAACAACAGAGTGGATATAACAACCAAAACAGGGATAATCTGGTGCATTAAAACTCCCATTATACGTCGAGTTCGGGGAAGGGTCCCATCACAAGGGTGTATTGTACTCAGCCTTACCTTACATTTCTGTCAAAAACTGTTTCCAAGGCTTGAACGCGTGACCTCCTGATCACATAGCAACAACTTTACCGGTTACTATAAGACTCTTCTTCCATAACAAAAAACAAAACGACGATAATAATATATCCCGTGTATTTCTACAAAATGTGACATGAAAAAGATAAGATACACGCAATTTATATCATTACCTCAAACGAAGTAAAGAGACTCAGAACGAATAACAGTATAAGGAAAACATGAAAAAGGTAAGAGAAAGCAAAGTGGGAATATGACTATGATGCCACTTTATAAAAGGCAATAGCAATTTGATGATGAATGAACACTTAATGATTGCACCTACGTGTGGTAAAAAAAAAAATGAAATTTAATCATTCTATTATATCGAAAAAATGACTCTCATGTTCGAAACAGATAAGTTCGATACAAATAAGAAAAAATAGAAATCGAAAGCGCTCCCAAATATTGAATTTATGTCGACTATAATTTTTCATCTAAATGTTCATCCGTATTAACCTCGTATGTATATTGTTAAGTGATGATAATCATAATTACTTCAAACACGTTTACATCTCCTTTATGGAATCACTAGTTGTTTCGCATTTTCAAGTTTGGCTTCAATAACAACTTATTGGACTGAGCCACCAGCTTAAGGTCGTTTTTGGAAACAACATAAATCCCGATAATTTGAGGTTTAATTACAGAAAATTCCAACACTTTACATAATTACTAAAAATCTCAATTTTGGGTCTATGGAGATATATAATCAGCTTCCAATACATCCAACGAAGATACATTTTTTTCGTTGTAATGATACATAATTAACTCTCGATATTTTTTTTCTCATTTTGCGTCCGCCGAGATAAATAATACATTCAACGAAGGTTATATTTTTTCCTTTATAAAGATACATAATTAGTTCCCGATACATTTTCTCTGATTTTTGAGTCTGTCAAGATACTTAATTAGCTCTCAATACATCTATCAAAGATACATTTTTCTCTTTGTAACGATACATAATTAACTCCCGATATATTTTTTCTCACTTTGCATCTGCCGAGATACGCAATACATTCAACGAAGATTTCATTTTTTTCTTTGTAAAGATACATAATTAGTTTCCGATACATTTTTTCTGATTTTGAGTAATTAGTTGCTGATACATCCAACAAAGATACATTTTTTCCTTTATAACGATACATAATTAGCTCCCAATATATTTTTCCGACTTTGAGTCTATCGAGATTCATAATACATCCAACATTTTCTTTATATATATACATAATTAGCTCCCAACACATTTTTTCCAATTATAGATCTGTCGAGATATATAATTAACTCTGAATATATCCAACAAAGATACATAATTAGTTGAGATTTTTGTAATTATTTTGTAAGATTGCAAAATTGTGTAAATATGATAGGTTAAAATGTATGGTTATGCTATTTTTCCTTTTAACAAAGGCCATCTCCATATGCATTTTGGCAGGGAATAATTCCATTCGAATAATATTTAAATGGACAATGACAACTCACTATTAAAGCAATGTCCATATGCAAATTCCAAGCAAATAAGAAAAAATAAAACAATCCTTTAGGCAAGTTGGAGTCTTTAAATGAAAAACTTCTTAATAAGCCTTTCGATGTGAATCTGAATTAGCCGAACCAGTAAATTTCATACCGTTACCCTTTTATTACCTCGGGAATGTGTGATCTTCTAGCTTCTAATTCTCTCTTCTTTGTCATCGTCGTAGCTTGCGCTGCTGCATTTTCTTTAGATGAAACTATGGTAATTAGTTGCAGACGGAGACTTTGTCCTCTGCAACAATATCCTGGTGAAAAGGTTCCACAGCTACTTTCGAGATCAATTACTCCATTGGCAGTGCATCGTTGAACTTTGGTATCACATCTCTTATGTGCAGACGGGTGAGTAAAGCGTAAGAACCTGCCCTTGGGAGGGGAAAAACAGATGGAAACGGCTGCTAATACCCCGTAGGCTGAGGAGCAAAAGGAGGAATCCACCCGAGGGGCTTGCATTTGATTAGCTAGTTGGTGAGGCAATAGCTTACCAAGGGGATGATCAGTAGCTGGTCCGAGAGGATGATCAGCCACACGAGGACCGAGACACGGGCCAGACTCCTACGGGAGGTAGCAGTGGGAATTTTCCGCAATGGACGAAAGAATATGGTGCAGCGGTGGTCGCAGGAAGCATTTTTGCTGCTGAAATTTGGGATGTCCAAAGGCATGCCATACAATGAGGGCACCACTGCAAGTGTAGTGGACTCACCTCCAGCTTTGACGCATTCAAGGTGAGTAAACATACGTGGGGTTAGACGTGGTAAATGCTATTCCGTTTGTGTCAATGATATCTGAAAAAATTCAACTAATTATGCAAAAGTGCAAACGACTTTCAGGAAGCAATGCCGACAATAAAAGTGGACTTGCCTGTAAAGATGCTTCACGGGCTGCCCCTCGGTGGTTGCAAATATCCAGTATGAGAGCAGTGAGTGTGCTTTTCCTTCGTGCCAATGGTATCTGAAAAAATACAAGTGGTTATGCAAAAGTGCAAACGACTTTCAGGAAGCACAATACCGATCATAAAAGCGGACTTGCCTGTAAAGATGCTTCACGGGCTGCCCATCGATGGTTGCAAATAGTCAGTATGGGAGCAGTGAGATCACCACCAAAAGCTTTCCCTTTGTGCCAATGATATCTGAAAAAATTCAAGTGGTTATGCAAAAGTGCAAAGAACTTTCAGGAAGCAATACCGATCTCATAAAAGTGGACTTGCCTGTAAAGATGCTTCACGGGTTGCCCCCCGGTGGGTGAAATATCCAGTATGGGAGCAGTGAGATCACACACACTAGCATCTCTGCCAAAAGCTTTCTCCGAACTACACAATTGTCTAAAAAGAGCACCATTAAACAATCAGCCTATGGATTACCGCGAGTCGAATTTACACTTCAAGTACAGAATTAGATCAACCACTAACAATTAAAACAAATCAAACACATGTAGCCACGGTGTGGCCAAAAACATTGCAGTGACAAATTACTTTTAAGGTAAAGTAAAAATCTGAAAATACCAGAATATAACAGCAATGTCCTTGCAAGAATAGTATCCATGTAATGGTCAAAAATTTGCTGAGAAATACCCTGGACCAGGAAAAAATTTCATCGAAACAAAAGTATGAACAGTGTGTAGCAATATCGAAGTTCTCGTGAATTATTTCCTTTCAATCTTTCTAAGATGAAGGATTAAAGATAATGAAGTTTTTGATTAACTTAAATACCAACCTACATTTTGGAATACATTTTTTAATTAGTCTCCGAACTTTATACAGTTATGTACACCTCAAAAGTTTATTAACAGTATTCACCTACCGGGAAAAGTGGTTTTGCATTTATAAGTAACTTACCATAATATACAACGAGACGAAGTAAATATAAAATATTTACTTCTTCGGAGGTAGTGGTATGGACTGCGTACATTTTACCCTTCCCAGACCCCACTATGTGGGAATACAATGGGTTTGTTGTTGTTGAATATACAACGAGACGAAGTAAATATGAAATAATAGATGGGATACCAAATGAATGGAGAAAACAACATGAGATCCATAGGTATAACAACTTAAAGGAGACTGACATCCAGCTTTAGATAATTCAAGCTTTCTCCTCCTATATGACTTGTTGAGTAACCCAAGAAAATCATTGTGAACTATGAACCTAAGCATGACGAGCATGTGAACTCGAGAGTTCGTACTTCTAGTTCAAATTTAACCATTAGAATACTCTTATCCAAGTTTGATCACACTATTCTAGCTAATTATGCTTGTCTATGTAGAGCGCTACTCCAACCAAGGCTACATAGTAGGCAAAAAGAGAAAAAACATCAAGAAAATTAGGTCCGGAAAGGGGGTTTCATTAATTTGACAAACAATACACGACTATCCTCAATGATTGTTCCAACACTTAAAAATAGGAGTATCAATTATTCTATACCTTCATGGGGAGAAAGTAAGGCCAGTCTTTAAAAATTCAGATATACCGCTATTTCAGGATATTATTGAAGTTCAATTTATGGACATTGCAAGGAAAGGAGTATAACTTGACTAACAAAGGGTGTGTTTGGTATGATTGAAAATGTTTTCTTGAAAAAAGTTTTTCTCGAAAATAAGTTTGTTTTCTACTTATTTTCTCATGTTTGGTTGGCGAGTGGAAAATATTTTCCGGAAAATATTTTAAGGTGTTTGGTTGGTGAGTAGAAATTTTTTGGTGTTTGATTGGTGAGTGAAAAAATATTTTTTAGAAAACACTACTAACTGTTAACTAGTATATTAGTGTCTCTAGCAACTCAACAATTTGTAAGAACTAATTTAAGTATAGCAAATAATATCAATATCGAATACTAAAATATTACAATCACTAAATTTAATCAACTACTATATCATAAAATGAACAAGGGATATAATTGATTACGGCGGATTGTATCCGTTGTTCATTTTTTAATTGATGATTCTCTTATTGACATGGATGATGTGCACTCAAAGTTGGAAATGTTCGGAAGTAGTCATTGTTTTAGGTATTCTTCTGAGTGTTAGGTTCTTCTGAGAAATTTCAATTAAAGATGAAAGCAAATAAGATGAAAATGGACAGCGTATTCTCTCTACCTTCACAAGGTAAGGGTGAGGCTACCTACACATCACCCTCCCCAGGCCCCACAAGTAGGATTACATTGGGTATGTTGTTAAATACTTTTGTTCATGTTGTATGGAGTAGTTACAGCAGACAGAGGACATGACCCTTGATAGAAAGGGGTGAAGGATGCTAATTAGGGTAGAGGGTTAGGGGTGGGAGCGTTTCTTTATTTGTGTTTGAAGTTTCTTGTTTGTGGGTGTTGAGTGATGTTTATGTTTTCGGTTAGATAGTTTTTTAGTAGTATCTGGTGGTTGTTATATTACTTTGTGGATACCGGTGTTAGTTTATTTTGCATACTATACTAGTCTATACGCATTTATGTTTTGTGATTTGCTATACTATTATCGGTCCTAAACCGGGGGTCTATCGGAAACAACCTCTCTACTTTTTCGGAGGTAGTGGTATGGTCTGCGTACACTCTACCCTCCCCAGACCCCACTATGTGGGAATACACTGGGTATGTTGTTGTTATTACTAATTAGCAAATATAGAAGACATTTTTCAATATTTTGTTAGGACAATCTCAAGATACTACAATCAATAGAAATACAATAGAACGACAAGCTTATTAAACCTTGTGAAACAACCTACATCGATGACAAAATAAAATATGCAATTAGCAAAAGTAACATAGGTAAGTCTTCCTCTATGCATATGAAAACAACAATACATTCAACGAGCATTGGAAAAGAAAAAAATTCGGGCTTCACTATTTTTATTTCAAGCAGAAAAATTGAAGCAAAACACAGTGAAAAATATTTTTGAGTAATGTGAATTTTTTGAGAAATGTGAATATTAGTGTTGATGGGGTTGGGAAGAGGGGTGGGGGTGAGGGCATAAGTCACATTTGTCAATTTCCGGAAAATGACTTCCCTTGGTCCACGAGGGAAGTCATTTTCCCTCAAATGGAGGAAAATGAGTTGTTATGGAAAACATTTTCCCAACATTTAACTACAACCAAACAAGAGAAAATAAGAAAACATTTTCCATCATACCAAACACACCCAAAGCCATGACATTTATCCAAAAATAAGTTAATCCAAAGAAATGAAGACGGTTATTCCAACAAAACTTAAAAAAGATACATCCATAGACTGATGCAGTTAGAAAATTCTAGAGGTAATTATGTATGCGCGAGTTACATTTCAAAAAATCAGTGCTCAATAATTACATCATTGTGAAAGTTATCCAACCATTATGATTTATTAGTAACCCAGCCTACAAAATTGAGAGTTCAAGTAACGATACCTTTTGGCAACTATATTATTTCCCCTTCTTCTGATTTAAAAATAGCTTCATCGGCTTATGTAGAAATTGCTCAAATCGTCTCACACATAAGCGTCAGAAAAAACTGCAGCAGAAATTAAAATACACAGGTAAGATAAGTGGGAAGCAACATCTAATTGGGATTTTTCTTTTCCTTTCATATTTACAGATTGTTTTGTATTTAGACAAAGGAGAAAAAAATCTAAAAATAACAGATAGTGGCGGAGCCACCTTTGCTCCAGGGGTTCATCTGAATCCCTCGATGGAAAATTTTACCCTTTTTATAATATTTTTACATGGTTAAAAATATTTTTATTCATGTATAGTAGATGTTGAACCCCGTTCGACTAGTTCGTATTTATACTTCCGTACCCCTCAATGAAAAATTTGGCTCCGACACTGATAACAGAATGTGATATAGACAAACAACACCGTCAGATTTTCCTCTATTTATAATGGACTTGTTGTTATTTACTGTGCAATCAAACTAACCTTTCCTGGTTAGCTCTTTTCATGAAACTTATCCACATGCAAGACTACAGTACTTGAAACAGATAAAAGTGGTACACTTGTCTTAGCAGATCAACTAATGTTGCACTCTGGATACGACTCCAGTGGCGGGCTTGTTAAAACCTGCAGGAATATGTGAAATTTCAAAACTTTCAAGCATTCAACAAATATCATCTCAAGTGTTGAAATTCCAAAGTATATGTCCTGAATCTTGCTCTAATATCCAAGAAATTTAAATAATAAAAAAAAAACTACCCTAGGACGATATATGTAGTCTGCCGATATGATCTTCTTTAGAGCAGTCTTCCAAGGATGTGATAGGGGATTGAAAATGGGAACATAGAAGAGTTGATGAAAAAATTTCCAAGAGTTCAAATTATTTCTACTGGTGAGGCTGTTCATAGTTCAGATAAGAAGTGTACCAACAATGCAAGTTGCAGCAATATCTTCGCTATGCCTGCACTCAATAATGAGACATCCTTCTTTCGAATACATCTACGCATTCACAATGAACCGATAAATAAAAGATTTGTTAAATACTGATCATTTTCAGATCAAGATTATCGAAAGATCACTTGAATGGTTGTTAATTTTAAAATGGTAACAAAAGGGAGATAGCAAGTCCATTTCATGAAACTCCACAATTACAGCGTATTTGACATTGAAAAGGCAACATATATGCAATTAAAAAAAAAAAGAATGAGTCTACATCTTTTCAAATACAAAAGAAAATCAAACTCACCATATAAAGTCTACCAAAAGAAAGTGACATAGCACCGAAGATATATGGACTCCATACCACCCTTTACTCTGATAAAGAAGCAGTCCTGCAGATCCAGTTTATTATTTTAACTATTTCTTAAAATGGGGAAATATACTAATAATTGAACGTAAGTAATAAAAGCTTCGATTTTGGGATGGAGCACAAAATATTACTATATCGAAAGTTTATAGGTACCTTTTTTGCCTTGGGTATAAGGTCAAGAGTGCAATGGCTCAAGCAAGGAGATAGATAAGAATACCAAATACTTTCATAGAATTGCCACAGCTCATCCTATGAAAATATTTGGTATTCTTGTCTTGACCTTCGGCATTTCCTCGAACATAGCAAGTCTAAAATAATGAGTTTTTACAGCTGCAAATCCCATAAGAAATTAGCCCATTAGAAATATTCAAAGCAAATCCACCTAAAATTCCAATTTCCAACTAAATCATCTTAAAATAAAAAAATTTTAAAAGGCAATCATAAGCTCCGCGATATCTGTTTTGTTTGAAGCATAAATATTCTTATTTCCTGGACAAATCTTTCAATCTCAACTATTCAATTTAAATTTTTAGATGATTCAGAAATATATAGAATAGTCTTTATTTGACAAATAAGCAGCAGCAACAACATAACCCACTCTCTGCTGACTGCTGGTGGCCTTAATCTGACTAAATATCATGGTGTGTAACAAAGCCGCAGTTTGAGAACTTCTCTGTAACGTATGCAGCAAGAAGGCACGTTGTGGGTTAAGTGGGTAGACATATACAATTGGAAATATGAAACAAGTTGGGCTAGAGTGCCTACCCGAGCTTCTGGATTGTAAAAGATATTCAAAAGCAAGGAAGTTCTATGAAGAAGCCGGGTATGCAATACACCAAATCCAGTTCTACAGCTTCTATATTAGAAATATGAAATATGTATAGACAGCTGCTAGGAGTTTAGCCAAAAGTGAGTCGTAAGAAATAGATTGTCGAGGTGGATATTCATGTTGTGACTAGCTGCATTAGGCCAATTATACACGCAAGATAGAATAGCAAAATGGAGCATCTATACTTTCCCAGACTGCCCATTATGTGAATTAGCAGATGAAAGCATCAACCATCTATTCTTCCACTGTAACACTGCCGCTAGTGTCTGGACAAAGTTGTTGCAATGATTGGGGATTACCAGGAATCTTATGGAGTGGTAGGGCGAATTGCGACGGGCTTAAAGTCAATGCAAAGGTAATGGTTCATGGACTGCTATTTGCAGAATGACACTTGCAGCGACTATTTACTACCTGCGGCAGGAGTGTAACCTGAGGTATTTCAAAGACAAAGAAGAACAGTCGAAGTCCTGATCAATATCATCACTCAAGAAGTATATTTGAGAGCCAATTTGAGACCTCAGTTGGCTAGGAAATTAGGAGAACTGAATGTATACCCAACGAGAACTGTGTTGAACATGTTTTCTGCTAGGAGTCTACATATGCTAGCCTAGAGGTCTAGGATGAATGTCCAACCTAGTCTTTCCCCCCTCGGGGCTCAGGTAACACAAATCAAAGAACATACACAAAGAGGGAAATGAAACATGTACTAAAAGAAGCATCACATAGCAACATAGGGAAAGAAAACAGTAACAACAGCACAATCATGTGGAAACCAATACACAAACACGACTGGCAGCAACATAAACAGCACGAAGGAGACTTTGCAAAAACTGCTGATATTAAAGGAGAAGCATGTGAGGGCGATATTTGACAAATAAGCAACTGCCCAATATGCAAACAAATAACCAAAACATACAAAAGATGTTACCACATAGGTGTTCCATCATAAACAGGCAAAAAGATTAACCAGGTGGGTGTTCAGAGATATGCCTTGCTACCTCTCCGGAGGTAGTGGTATGGACTGCGTACATTTTACTCCCCCCCCCAGACCCCACTGTGTGTGTGGAAATACACTGGGTTTGTTGTTGTTGTGTTCAGAGATACATACCATTCCGGATACTGTTCAACCTATGAGTTGATTGCATTAATAAGAGTCTGAGATAAATCTCTGTCAAGCGTAAAACCCTTCTCCATCATCTGATCCCAAATTGCACAAGCCGCTGAGAGGTTCTTCTCCTGTACGAGACCTCCAATAATCAATTTGAAGGTGATTTCATCGGGATTCAAACCTCTAGCTTGCATATCTTCATAAAGACCCAGTGCTTCAGTTACTCTAGAAGCCTTGCAAAATCCGCTAATTAGTGCATTATACGATATAACATCAGGAGCAACACCCTGTTCTAGCATATCATGGAAAATGCTCTGAGACATCCCTATTTTACCTGTCTTGCACAGGTTATCTATAATAGAAGTGTACAGTACTCGATCGGGAAAAAGGCCCGCGCCGATCATCTGATCAAAAAGTGTCTTGGCTGCATTAGAATTGCCTTCTTTTAGAAAAGCTTCGATAAGAATTGTATATGTTACGACGTCAGGGACAATTCCTTTTAGCTCCATCTCCTCTAAGAGATTATATGCCTTCTTACTGTGGTCTGTCTTGCAGAGAGCTCTAATAATAGTATTATAAGATACAATATCTACCAAGCCTTTGGTCTCCATCTTGTCGACCATTATCTTAGACGCCTTATCTAATCTATTCGCTTTGCAGAAACCTCTAAGAAGCTGGTTATAGCTATAACCATCAGGTTCCAACCCATTTCTTTCCATCTTCTCTATCAACTTCTCTGCTTCTTCCAACATAAGCTCGTTACAACAATAATTCAAAAACACATTATAAGTAACCAAATCAGGTTCACACCCGTTTCTCCTCATGAATGTCTTAATCGCTTGAGCTTTATCAATCCTTCCAGCTCGACAAAACCCATTTATCAACGCATTATATATTTCCGTACTGAATTTAACTTGACCCCTTAAAATACCCAAAGTTAACTCATAAGCCAAATCAACCTTACCACTCCCACACAACCCAAAAACAAGAGCTTTACAAGCCTTATTATCCGGTATCAAACCTTTCCTAATCATCGTATACCACATTTCAACAGCATTATCGAAACGTCCAATCCTACACAACCCACTAATCACAATAGTATAACTAACTACATCAGGCTCTCTCCCTTTCTCTCCCATTACTTTAATCAACTCCAACGCAACGTCAACCAAATTTTCACTACACAAAACATTCAAATACATATTATAAGCCCAAAAATTCGGAAAAATCCCAACTCTATCCATATCACTTAACAACCTATTAATTAAATCAAGATTCTTGATTTTACACAACCCACAAATGAATTTCGAATATGTCAACGAATTTAACGAGAACCCCACTGGTTTCATTTCGTTATAATAACCTTCAGCTATATCAAAATGTGAAGTGCGTATCAAAACACCAATAATCCTATTATAATCAATGCTGAATACTCTACAATCTGACTGTGACATTTCGTCGAACACTTGAAGTGCTTCTTTAATTAACCCTTTTTTCACATACCTCGATATGTTATTACGATATACTAGCCGCTTCTTACCAAGATTCTTATACAATGTAGACTCCTCAGAAGCGAATACTCTACAGTCTGATTGTGACATTTCGTCGAACACTTGGAGTGCTTCTTTCACTAAACCTTTTTTCACCATGTGACCGAGATTTCTATACAATGTAGACTCCTCGGAAGCGAATACTCTATAATCTGATTGTGACATTTCGTCGAACACTTGAAGTGCTTCTTTTACTAAGCCTTTTTTCACGTAGTTTGATAAGTGAATGCGATATACGAGTCGATTCTTACCAAGATTCTTATACATATCAAACAATGTAGGCTCTTCGGAAGCGAAAAGCATAGCCTTCGCTTCTTCTTCAGCTCAATACACCAATATTAAGCTTCACAATTGACCTTTTTTCATGCAATTTGTGCTTAACAGAAAAGGGTTTTGGGGTGGGGGTGGGGGTGAGTGGGGTGGAGGGGGGGGGTAGGAGAAATTTGGCGATGGAGAAAATGGACAGAGAAGGAGAAAGTGAGAGAGTCCCAATGTCTTGAAAGACTTTCCCCCAGGTGTTTAATAAAATTTTGTGACCAAAATACCCTTATAAGTCCTCCCGATGCTCAAATGCCCACATCGGATATGAAATCGAACTGTCTGATGACGTTATGAACTCAACAGAGTTAGGGTTATTCTATTCCATCTTTTGCTTGAAATGCCCACGTTGGAAATGAATCGAACTGTCTCACGACGTTATGAACTTAACGGGGTTATTGCATTCCACGTATTGCTCGAAACGCCCACACTAGAAATGAATCGAACTGTCTAACGACGTTGCGAACTCAATGGGCTTATTCTATTCTACTCTTGCTCGAAATGCCTACAAGAAATGAATCGAACTGTCTCACGATGTTATGAACTCAACGGGTTTATTCTATTTCACCCTCTGCTTGAACGCTCATGTCAAAAATGAATCGAATTGTCTTGCGACATTATGAACTCAATAGGGTTATTCTATTCTACCTCTTGCTTGAAACGCCCACATCGAAAATGAATCAAACTGTCTGACGACGTTATGAACTCAATGGAGTAATTCTATTCCACTACCTGCTCGAAACGCCCACACCAAAAATAAATCGAATTGTCTGAAGATGTTATGAACTCAACAGGGTTATTCTGTTCCACCTCCTGCTTAAAATGCCCGCATCAAAAATGATTTGAGCCGTCTGACGACGTTATGAACTCAACCGGGTTATTCGATTTACCTCTTGCTCGAAACGCCCTCATTGGAGATGAATCAAATCGTCTGACGGTGTTATGAACTCAAGAGAATTATTCTATTCCACGTCTTGCTTGAAACGTCCACATCGAAAATGAATTGAGCTGTCTGTCGACGTTGTGAACTCAACATGGTTATTTATTCCAAGTCTTGCTCGAAAAGCATATGAATTGAACTGTATGACGACGTTATGAACTCAACAGGGTTATTCTATTCCACCTCCTACTCGAAACGCCAACACAAGAAATGAATCAAACTATCTCACGACGCTATGAATTCAACGGGATTATTCTATTCCACCCCTTACTCGAACCGCTCCCGTCGAAAATGAATCAAATTATATCACGACGTTATGAACTTAAATGGGTTATTCTGCCTCTTGCTTGAAACACCCACACAGTAAATGAATCAAACTATCTCATGACGTTATGAACTCAACAGGTTTATTCTATTCCATCCCTGCTTGAAACGCTCACGTCGAAAATGAATCGAATTGTCTTGCGACATAATGAACTCAATAGGGTAATTCTATTCTACCTCTTGCTTGAAACGCCAACACCGTAAGTAAATCAAAACTGTCTAACGACGTTATGAACTCAATAGAGTTATTCTATTCCACTTCCTGCTCTAAACGCCTACACCAAAAATAAATCGAACTGTCTCACGATGTTATGAACTCAACAGGGTTATTCAGTCCACCTCCTGCTTGAAACTCACACATCGGAAATGAATCAAACTATCTGACGACGTTATGAACTCAACGGGGTTATTCTATTCCACCTTTTGCTCGAAACACCCACATCGGAAATGAATCGAACTGTCTCACAACGTTATGAACTCAACATGATTATTCTATTCCACCTTTTGCTAAAAACACCCACATAAAAAATGAATCGAACTATCTGACAACGTTGTGGACTCTACATGGTTATTCTATTCCACATGTTACTTGAAACGCCACATCGAAAATGAATCGAACCGTCTCACGATGTTATAAACTCAACAAAGTTATTTTATTCCACCTATTGATCGAAACGCACACACCGGAGATGAATCAAACTGTCTCATGATGTCATGAACTCAACGAGACTATTCTATTCCACCTTTTGCTCGAACGCCCACATCGAAAATGCAGGGGCGGACCTACACATAATTTTTGGGTGCTCCGTCACCCACTAAACTCAATGCAGAATAGGTATAATTACATAAAAAATATACGAAAATAAGTATAAATTATATAAAAGCACCCACTAAACAAGAAGTTGGTTAGGTGCACTGGCATGTTGAGGTGATTTTTTATTTTTTTTTGTAGTAAACATCCACACTCCTTAAATCTTGGATCTGCCACTACAAAAATGAATCGAACTGTCCGACGACGTTATGAACTCAAAATGGTTATTCTATACCACCTTTTGATCAAAACGTCCACATCGAAAATGAATCGAACTGGCTGACGACGCTATGAACTCAACAGAGTTATTTTATTTCACCTCTTAAGAAGAAAGAAAACTTAATAGAATGACGATATATTTTGTACAAAACTTCTCATAAGTTGATTGTTGAACTTTGAGCTTGAAATAAGAATAAATGGAAGAAAAGGAGTTTGTCATATTAATTCTTTTTAGAGAAAAAATAGGATTAATCGATATTGTTCAAATGATAAGTTTCCATCAAAATACCCGTATAAGTCCTCACGATGCTCGAATGCACACATCGAATATGAATCGAAATGTCTTGACTACGTTATGAAGTTAATGGGGTTATTCTATTCGTCCTCGTGAAAAGAAAGAACTTAAATAGAAATACTTAATAATATGGAGATATATTTATAAAAAAAATTGGTTCCTAGAGGTTGGGAAACAATAAGTTGATTAACTTGTCCATCAACTATTTAGTCATAGTAAATCAAGAGATATTTGAAAGTTATATACAATATTGTTGTAATTGTATTAAATTTTTAGGTACCAACATGAATTTTATACAAATTTATATATTTTCCATACATATTAAAAATTTTATACAAAAAAAAAAAATGATTTTATTCATAAACCTTACATGAACTTTATACAAAATTTATACAGTTATATACACATTTGATATTGATTTATACAATTTTGCATATACAAAATGTTGGTTGAAATTCTAAGCCTTGGGCAAGATATATGGATTCATACCAATGTTACACCGTTTTCATACACGTAAATTATGAACAAAATGCTAAGTCTTGAGCGAGATAAATATATTTCATGTCGATTTAAGATTTTAAGTGAAATTTCATTTATGATTTGAAAAAACTTATTTTATGTTTGGTAGAGGAAAATCCATTGCTATCTTTCACGGATATGGATCTAATTTTGTATATATGGGTGATTCTCTTTTTAAAAAAAACACTTAAAATTAAAATATGAGTAATTAATTATTAAGATATATACGACGGTCGCAATCGCCTTGGACACGTTCGCGCCCTTTTGGGCAAGCTGGGCTTCATGCTATGCCGGCATCTATGAGGAATGCAAGGGGAGTCGTGGAGTAACTGGTAAAGTTGTTGTCATGTGATCAGGAGGTCATGGGCTCAAGCCTTAAAAACAGCCTCCGGCAGAAATGCAAGGTAAGGCTGCGTACAATACATTCTTGTGGTGGGCTCTTCCCCGGACACAGCGCAAAGCGATAGCTTTAGTGCACTGAACTGCCTTTTTGGTAATTAAGATATAAACTTAATTAAATAAAATATAACAAATAAAAATGAACGAAAAAAAATATAACACAACAACCAATGCAAAATTTATTAATAACTTAGGGACGAAAAGTAATTTAATTTATTCCAATGTTGCCGAAATTCAATTAGCCCTAATTTGTCAAATTGAGGACAGAAAATCATAAAAAAGGATAAATAGGTTTGAAGACTTTCAAGATATGCCACATAGGATTGCCTATTGATCTCTTTTATATATATAGAGAGAGATCTCGATAAAATCCATCATCTTCTAGGTATCATCTTCTACTACCTAATAATATATATAGAGAGATCTCGATAAAATCCATTAACTCAAATTTAAAAACATCAAATCTATTTTGTTCGTCACCCCACCAGAAATGACAAAAGTAGAGGGTCGTTAGCATATGATTCATCCTAAAATCAAAATGGAAATCATCGCGCACTTTAAAATCGTTATATTCAAAGTCTTTGTCTCCAAATATGCAATGATACCGAATATGAACTTCAAACCACAAAACGAGATTAGAGCCGTCAATATGATACCGACCTATAATTTGATGAAGTTGGGCTTCAATTTTTACAGCCCAACTAAGAACAGTGTTTTTTAGCCCGGCCTGGATAAGTCTGTGGCCCGTGGGGCTTGAACAATGCGGGTTGGGCTAGCCCGTGGGTCGGTCTGTAAGTCAAATACATGCAACTATTCAGATTGTTTATTAGTATTTTTATTTGGTTCGAAGGATTTCATGTCAAAAATTATTTAATTTTGTTATTAGTAGTATTTTTTGGATGTTGGAGAATTGATTAACAAGTATTAACACTATGTAATGTTGTCTGGTAATATTTATGTTTATTAACATTTTAAAATTAAATTATAATTTTTAAAAAATTGGGCTGGCTTGTGAGGCCCGCAGCCCACAAAGTAATGGTGTGGGCTTAGTGCTTTTTGACCCATCGTTTTGATGGGCCAACCCGGCCTGCCCCGTCAAAATCAAAGCCCGTGTGAACTAGTCCGGATGGACTGAGCCGATCCATATTGACAGCTATAATCGAGCTATACTGTGAACCATAATCTCTCGCTATTGTTGCTAGACAAATATTGACGATACATAAGGTAATGAGTAAAATGGAAAAGCTTTTGATCGGAGTCATTATCAATTTCTTTGTAATAATTTTTTGTTTACTTTAGCTAGTTTACATAGAGATGAATTAATTAAATAATCTCGCTTGTAAATCTAGATTAGATGAAGTTATTTCTTAATATAGACATTTAATTACTAAAAAGATCTCACTAAGATCCAAAAGTCAAAAGATCTCACTATAGTTACTGATGAATTTTCTTATCTATATGGTCATTCAAGTATTGAGAAAATCTCGTTAAAGTTTTTTTTTAAAGAAATATCCTTATAAGGTAACTCAACTGTAACTTTATATTTTACAATTTTTCGTTTTTTTAAGTAGATTTTTTAGGTGACATGTCATGTAACTTAGTTTCTCATTTTTTGTGTCACGTAAAATAAGAATTAGACTAATTTTAGACAAAAATTGGTTTATTTAGAAATTATGAACTTTATACAAAATTTATACAGTTATATACATATTTCATATTGATACTATATAATTTAAGGGGCTTTTGTCAGTTGTATCTCGGTCCCCCGATGATGTGAAACAAGATTATAGAAGCAAGATAGTAATTAAAGATAGAAAATAAAGAAAGATAGATACAATTAGATTCAAACAATCAAAAGATGTAATGGTGAAACTAACCAAAACACCCCTTAATTGGAAACCAAAAAGCACCTAATCTATTAGAATCCTCAAGAAGGTAGCAACCTTACTTGCAAATTCTAAGACAATTGTTGAAAAATCAACAAAGGATTTTCAAGCTCTCAAAAAAGGCACAAATATTCAATATTTCAAAACCAGTGATTCAACTCTAATACCTAACTATTTATATTAAGGGTTAAAAGAAGAAAGAAAAGACCAAATTGCTCTTCATTTAAATTACAAGCTAATTTAAATGGTAGACTAACTTAGTGTATTAAATATCTTCAAGTTATCCATATAGGAGCCTTCCAAACATTTCATCTCAATTTGCAATCTTACTTTCTCATGGATATTCTTCATAGCTTTTGCCTTAGCTTTTGCATCTACACTCACAATAACATTTTGGGCAAAAGACTTAAACCCAAAGGAGTCAAAGGATTTTTGACATTTTAGGCCATTTTAGGCCTAAAAGAAATGTTCACTAAGAATAGCTAAGGTTTTTGACACTCCAAAATGACCCGTCAAACCTCCATTGTGTGCCTCTTTCTCCAACAACTCTCTCCATGAAGACATAGGCACACAAAGTTTTTCATTTTGAAACAAGTAGCCCTCCTTCAATTCAAATCTAGGAGTTCTAACTTCATTTTCCTCCTTAACAACTTGCACACACCTATTCAAGATCACTTGACACTCTCCAAAGACTTTTTCAAAATCATCATCATTAGAATATAACTCCTTCAAACTCTCAAAACCCATCAACCTAGACGTCAAGGTATTCATCAATGCATATCTTCTAGATAAAGCATCCGCCATAATATTCTCTTTACCTTGCTTATAATTAATCACATATGAAAAAGACTCAATGAACTCTATCCACTTGGCATGCCTCTTATTAAGCTTATTTTGGACCCTAATATGCTTCAAAGCCTCATGATCGGTTCTAATCACAAATTCCTTATGCCACAAATAATGTTGCCAATTTGCTAAAGCTCTCACTAAGACATAGAGTTCCTTGTCATAGGTAGAATATTGCAATAGAGCTCCTCTTAATTTTCCACTAAAGTAAGTTATGGTTTCCCTTCTTGCATCAAGACCGCACAAATGCCTACTCCACTAGCATCAAACTCAATTTCAAACATCTTCTCAAAATTGGGAAGTTGAAGTAATGGATTGAATCTAAGTTTCTCTTTCAAGATTCTAAAGGCTTCCTCTTGTTTTCTACCCCAAATGAAAGACTTATCCTTATTAATGACCCCGATTAGAGGAGCGACTAAAGAACTAAAACCCTTCACAAATATCCTATAAAAACTTGCCAACCCATGGAAGCTTCTAACATCAGTAATGGACGTAGGAGTTGGCCAACTTCTAATAGCCTCTACCTTTTCATCATCCACCTCAACTCCTCTTAAACTTACAACAAAGCCAAGGAAAACAACACGGTCCACACAAAAAGAATACTTTTTAAAATTCACATACAGCTTTTCATTTCTCAACACATCAAATATTATTCTCAAATGTTGCACATGATCATCCAACCACTTGCTATAAACCAAAATATCATCAAAATAAATCACAACAAAATTATTAATAAATGACTTAAGCACATGGTTCATTAGTCGCATAAAAGTACTTGGGGCATTGATTAGTCCAAAAGTCATCACCATCCACTCATATAATCTAAACTTAGTTTTGAAAGCGATTTTCCATTCATCTACGGATTTCATTCGGATTTGATGGTATCCACTTCTCAAATCAATTTTAGGGAATAAGGTAGAACTACATAATTCATCTAGCATATCATCAAGTCTAGGGATGGGATGTCAATATTTTAGCGTAATTTTATTAATGGCATGACAATCTACACACATCCTCCATGTTCCATCCTTCTTGGGTACTAGAATTACGGGCACAATACATGGACTTAAACTTTCTCTCACTAAACCCTTATTCACAAGTTCTTCCATTTGTCTTTGTAATTCTTTGGTCTCTTGAGGATTGCTCCTATAAGCCGCTTTGTTGGGTATTTGAGAACCCGGCAAAAAGTCAATTTCATGCTCTATTCCTCTCAAAGGAGGCAACCCACTTGGCATTTTTTTTCGGAAATAGATCTTCAGAATCTTGCAACAAAGAAGAAACAACACTTGAAAAAGATAAAGAGGTTAGTTCATTGTTAAAAAGAAAAGAATAACCTTTAGGTTTAATAAATATGACTTGAGTAGCATCCTCAATGTTTAGCTCTTTCATGATCTCTTGATTCTGCAAAATCATGCATATTTTCTCTTTTTTATTATTATTTTTTTTGCTCACCTCTTTTTTTTTGGGATAGCTCATTATTACTTGAGTTCTCAACCTCTCATTTTTCCTCTCTTGAGTTATTATTTTTTACTCCCTTACTCCTCTCTTTCTTTTCTCTCTCAAGTTTTTCTTTCAACTCTCCCATTTTTCTATATTCCTCACTCACTTGAAAAGGAGAAAGTGGGTTAAGAATGTGCTTTTTACCATCCTTAATAAATGCATATTTATTTAATCTTCCATCATGTTTAGCCCCCATATCATATTCTCATGGCCTTCCCAACAATAAATTACAAGCTTGCATTGGTACAACATTACAAAACACTTCGTCATGATAACTTTCAACCCTGAATTTTATCAACACTCTCTGGGTTATCTTGAGTTCACCACATTCATTGAGCCATTGCAATCTATAAGGTTTTGGATGCCTTCTTGTTGGAAGTTTCAATTGTTCTACCATAGATACATTAGCAACATTAACACAACTTCTACTATCAATGATAAAGAAACATAATTGCTCTTGCACTCTACACTAATTAAGAAACAAGTTCTCTCTTTGATTAAGATCTTCCCTCGCTAGAGCACTCATACTTCTCCTCACAACAAGAACAAGTTTTTCATCATCATTAATTTCTTCTCTATCACCTTCTCCCATAAACTCATCACTACTATCATCCTCCATGTGGTCATCTTTAGATTCATCTTCAATTTGATAACCACCATCATTCAATACAATGATAGTTCTTCTTTTAGGACACTCATTTGCTTTATGACCATATCCTTGACATTTAAAATACTTTATTTTAGATGGAGTTTTAAGTTTAGCTTTGTTACCTCCATCCTTGTAGTCCACTTTTAATTTGCCTTTGTCTAAGTTGGACTTCAGTTCTTGCTTTGTACCTTTGGATTTGTCCCAAGTGGGAGATAATTTCCAAAGTTCCTTATTTTTATTCCATGAAGAAGAAGATTGCACCCTTGGCTTGTTTTCCTTTTGATGATGCTCCACCCTGAGTGCCATTTGATAAGCCTCATATAAAGTAGAATGACGATGCAATTTTAATGGTTGCCTTACCACTTAATTTAAGCCCGGGATAAATCTCGCCACAAGTTTTACCTCTTCATCATTGACATTAGATCGAAGCCTAGTATGTTCTACCTCCTCATAATACTCTTCCACACTCTTACTTTATTGTTGAAGATTGTAATACTTCTTGAGTGTATTTTGCTCATAATCTTGACCCATAAACCTTAGTGTATTTTGCTCATAATCTTGACCCATAAACCTTTCTCTTATACGTCTTTTCATGTCATTCCAATTTGTAACAAAGTTTCTATTCACCAAAACATCTCTTTCAACTTTCTCCCACCATGTAGAAGCAAAACCCTCAAGGTGACTTATAGCATAATTCATCTTTTTAACATCACCTCACATTATTGAGATTATATTGCCTTTCAGGTCTCATGATTCAATCAAGATATTCATTCGGGTCACTACTTCCTTTGAAGAATGGAAGGGTAACCCTGATGTTGTTGAATCCTCGATCTTCATCATCATTCTTTTTATTGTATTTTCTACCATCAACCGAATACCACCCTTTATTCCCCCCCCCTTCTTCCTCTCCCACCTAATCTCTCTTGTTGAATTTGATTATTGGCTCCATAATCATAATTATCATCATCAAAAGAATCATGCTCTTCAAGGTTATGTTGGGCTCTCATTTGAGTTCTATTAACTTGTGGTGGAAGATTTCTTTGTTGATCCCCCCCCCCCCCCTCCCCCCCCACACCAAAAGTGTTGCTTGATTGCAAACTCTGGGTAAAGTAGCATTAGGAGAGAGGGTATCTTGCACTACCATGTGGGATGGAATTGTATCAAGAGAAGTCTTACTTGATCCCTTATCATGTTGACCAATGGGATTGAAAACCTCATGTGGTTTCTTTGCTATTTCTTGATTTTTCACCCTTCTATCTACTATTTCAATTTTTCCTTCATCTCCTCCATTTCTTTCAATAACTTTTGAAGCAAAATTTCCATTTTGCTAGCGGATTTTCCCTCCAATTGAGTCATTGTACCTACAAAATAAATAAAAAGTTAGTAGAAAGAGTTCCTCACCACTCACTCACATCATGTTTTCTTCTTTTGTCACTCACACTCGTGTATCACTCTAAGACCATCCTCAAATAAACTCAGCTCACTCTTTCTTGTTACCACTCTTGAATAACCCAAGGTTGAGAGTCAGCACCGTCAAATAATTCACAAGTAGTACCATTTCTTCGGGATGAAGTGGAGTTTATGTAATCAAGAATGTGCAATTAAAACTAACGGACAAGGAAACAAATAAGCATACAATGAAATGAAAGAAAAAAAACACGAAAAAATCTGACACAAATAAATTAAATAGACACAAACTAGTTTAACATTAAGTATGAATTAATACTCAAAGCAAACTAGCTAGAATTAACAAGAAAAGAAGAAACAAGTTTGAAACATTCAATCAAATTTGATTTATTTTTTTCGAAATATCAAAACCTCAAGACTTAGGTTTGTAAAAACAAATATAATCCAAGTTGTTGATACCAATTTGATGTGAAACAAGATTATAGAAGCAAGATAGTAATTAAAGATAGAAAATAAAGAAAGATAGACACAATTAGATTCAAACAATCAAAAGATGTAATGGTGAAACTAACCAAAACACCCCTTGATTGGGAATCAAAAAACACCTAATCTATTAGAATCCTTAAGAAGGTAGCAACCTTACTTGCAAATCCTAGGACAATTGTTGAAAAATCAGCAAAGGGTTTTCAAACTCTCAAAGAAGGCACAAACATTCAATAATTCAAAACTAGTGATTCAACCCTAATACCTAACTATTTATACTAAGGGTTAAAAGAAGTAACAAAAGACCAAATTGCCCTTCATTTATATTACAAGTTAATTTAAATGGTAGACTAACTTAGTATATTAAATATCTTGAAATCATCCATATTGGAGCCTTCCAAACATTCCATCTTCATCTGTAAAACTTGAAATGCTTGAAGGTCCTTGCTTGACTTCTTGTGAAAGGCATTCTTAAAGTAGCGTCACTTTGATGTACATTACCTGATGGCCTATTAAATGGATCCGGTTGCTTTGGAAGGGTTGGGGATAACATTTTTCAAGTCAAACGAGAGAAATGGACAGAGAAGGGAGAAAGACAAACTTTCCCCTAGTGTTTAATAAGAGTAAAATTTTTATGTCTCGATGCTGGAATGTCCATACTGGGATACGGACAAGTGTCTTAATAGAAATTCTTTTCTAGTCTTCTACACATTCTTCACAAAAACAACTCAATTAAAGAAAAAAATCTTTGTTCTTATTATACATTCTGTATCAGCACAGAAACCAGAGGATGAAATACAGATAGGTGATGGGGAAGCCCCTAAAGAAGAGTAAGTTGCTTGCAACCAATTAATGACACTCCACATCAACCACTGCTTCGGTTACTCGATAATGAGCAAAATCTTCCATACTTGAAGTTCTATCATATCATATACCGTAATAGGTGTCAATGATGCATAGCCATCTGAGAGTGAGAATGTTGTACATCTACACGCAGAAAATAACTATGTTTATTCAAATTTGAGAAATCTAGATGGTAAGGCGCAAATTAGAATCATTATTACTCAGGCCACACAAGAAGGGGCACAAATTATTGCATGACATTTTGACAAATTGCTCTCTCTCTTTATTTTATATATATAAAAGCTTTATTTTGGATAACTTTGCATATCAGTACATCTGTATTGACCCTCTTCCTCCCTCCTCCAGGTTCTGAGGCTCAGTCTAGGGGTCCAGACAGGCAGTAGATTTATCAGACAGAGTTGCACTGTTCAGTTGGTGAGCCTTCTCTATCCCAGATGGCCCATCTTTCCAGATTATGTCATTTATTTTCGTTTTGGTCTACTGGGGGCTTGTCCCAGTTTCAGACAGTTGTCAGATTTTCATGTAGTAGAGATTTTAGCACATTGAGTCAGATGTTATTCAGATGTAGTTGATTTACAGTTTCCATACTTATGTTGAATTCAGAATTGACCATGTTTCCGTAGCAGATTATGTTTACCACATCTTCTTCTATTATATGAATGTTGTGCATGATTTCCAGATAGAGAAGGGCGTTCTGGGCCTTCATGGTTCGGGATGTCCGTCACAGCCAGGACCTAGTTCGGATCGTGATAGGTGTTCAGGCCAGCTTTCGCACACCTCGACTAAATTCATGTAATACCTGACCAACAATAAATATCAAGTAACTCTTTCCGCCAACGCGACGAGAAGAGTGTTTTTTTTGTGTCTCTGTAAACAATTTAATCTTCATTTCCCTTTTTT
>NC_061116.1:2508608-2543798 GCF_002878395.1 Capsicum annuum
GAAGGATTCTTGCATAGTTTTGACTTATGTTTCAGAACATGAAATCTGTTATACTAATTTGCATGTTTTGGTGGTTTGAACTATGTTTTAATGAAAGATCATGCTTACTGCATTATGGCTCAGAAATAGGACTTGCAAGTCTTGGTGTGACGACACCAATTCAGATTATGTCATGATAATTTCAGCAAATAATAGAATGTATGTTTAAAATTAGACTTTTCAGATGTTGAAATTAGAAAATGCATGATTCAGAATAGGATAAAAATGGGCATAAAGAGAGCTTATGTGGTTTCCCGAAGAAGGCATGAGTTCAGACAACTCATTGCCCAAAATCGTGATTTGCCGATCTGGGTATATTATATTACGTTGGCCTAGTGCCGTGTGGCTTATCAGAATCAGAAACTCCAACCCTTGCAGTACACTCGGGTTGGGGGCTTCCCCACCGAGTCAATGGCGGATTCCATACCGCCCGTGGAATATCAGAATTGTAGGGGAGTACCATCTAACTCAGAATTAATACGCAGATCAGAAACTACATTGTTAAGAATGATTATGATTTTTCAGAAAAGTGCCCATGTGTTTTAGAACGGCCTAAAGCAAAATTTTAATATGAGCCTTAAATATATCCACATACAAAAATATTACCAATATTTTAGAGTTATTTTTTTTATTCTTTACCTATTTTTAATAATTTAGAGTTATTTTTTTATTCTTTAACTATTTTTTTAGCATAGTATTCTTAGAAGATATTAAGCATTCAAATTCACATAGTCATATTATTATTTATAAAAGTAAGGACTAATTTTAATTAATAAAATGTTGTCATTTGTTTGCAATGCATTATCTTGAGTATTATTATGAAAATTTTATTTATTAATATAAAGATTTGATAAAAATTTCTAGAACATTTAAAATAAAAAGTAAATAGTTCTTCTTTTTTAAAAAAATAAATAATTTTTATACCTTTTATATTTTATAATCTTTAATATTAAATTTTTCGGAGCCTCAAAGTTTTAGCCCTAAAGCAAATGCTTTACTAGCCTTATCCTTGAGTTACCCTTGGTCATATGAATCGAATTGTCTGACGACGTTGTGAACTCAACGAGGTTTGTCAGTTATTATATTCTACCTCTTGCTTGAAATACCCATATCAAAAATGAATTGAACCATCTAATGACGTTATGAACTCAATAGTATTATTCTGTTCCCCCTCCTACTCGAAACGCCCACGTCAAAAATGAATTGAGCTATATGACGACGTTATGAACTCAACAGGTTTATTTTATTCCACCTCTTACTCGAAACGCCCACGTCGGAAATGAATCAAGTTGTCTGACGACGTTATGAAGTCAACGGGGTTATTCTATTCCACCTCTTGCTCGAAACACCCACACCGAAAATGAATCGAACTGTCTCACGACGTTATGAACTCAACTGAATTAGGCTTCCACCTTTTGCTCGAAACTCCCTCATCGAAAATGAATCAAACTGTATCGCGACGTTATGAACTCAATAGGATTATTCTATTCCACGTCTTGCTCTTAACACTCACATAAAAAATGAATCGAACCGTCTAAAGACGTTATGAACTTAACGGAGTTATTCTATTCCACCTTTTTGCTCGAAACGGCCACATCGAAAATGAATCGAACTGTCTGACGACATTGTGAACTCAGCAGGGTCATTTTATTCCACCTTTTGCTTGAAACACCCACATCAAAAACGAATTGAACTGTCCGACGACGTTAGGAACTCAATTGGGTTATTTTATTTCACCTCTCTAAAAGAAAAAAAAATTGAAAACAAATACTTAAATAAAATGACGATATATTTGTACAAAACTTCTGGTTACTTGATTGTTGAACTTTTGGCTTGAAATAGGAATAAATGAAAAAAAAAAAAAGATTGTCATATTAATTCTTATTAAACAATAATAGAATTAACCAATATTGTTCAAATGATAAGTTTCCACCAAAATACCCGTGTAAGTCCTCACAATGCGCACATCAGATATGAATCGAACTGCCTTAACTACGCTATGAAGTTAATGAGGTTATTCTATTCGTCCTTGTGAAAAGAAAAGAACTTAAATAGAAATACTTAATAATATGGCGGTATATTTATACAAAAATTTCAGTAGGATCTTCAATATGGATATCAGTAACCAAATGAAAAATTAAAACAAAAAAACTACTTAGCGATAAGAATTAAAAAAGTATTTAGATGATCAATTTTAGTAGATTTTGTAACATTGTCAAATGTGTTTGGTAGGACAATTTTTTCTTAACCTCCCCATCTTAAAATCATTCTATACTATTTTGTTGCCTTATTTGTTGTCAATGTTCAACTAAGCCTAATTAATGTGTATTTTAACCAATATATATACATTGTAGTTTTGTTAAATTTGTTTGAAAGTTATATACAATATTGTTGTAATTGTATTAAATTTTCAGATACCAACATGAACTTTATACAAATTTATATATTTTTCATACATAATTTACAAATTTTATTCAAAAAAAAATGGTTTTATTCATAAATCTAACATGAACTTTATATAAAATTTATACAGTTATACACACATTTCATACTGATTTATACAATTTTGTACATACTAAATATTGGTTGAAATTCTAAGCCTTGAGCGAGATATATGGATTCATACCAATTTTACACCGTTTACATACATGAAAATTATGGGCAAAATACTAAGTCTTGAGCGAGATAAACATATTTCATATCGATTTAAGATTTTAAGTGAAATTGCGTATATGATTTGAAAAAAACTTATTTTATGTTTGGTAAATGAAAATCCATTGCCACCTTCATGGATGTGGATCTAACTTTGTATACATAGGTGATTCTCTTTTTTTTTTTTTAAAAAAAAAAAGCACTTTAAATTTAAATATGAATAATTAAGATATAGACTTAATTAAATAAACTATGACAAACAAAAATGAACGAAAAGTCCTTCAGGATGGCTTAGTTGGTTTGGAGGGTGGTTATTCATACAGATGACCCGGGCTCGATCCCCCTCAATGTCTTCAGAGTCGAGTCTGTCGCACAGGGTTTGACTAGTGCGATTTACATCTCTTGTGTGGTTTGCAGGTTATTACACAGTGGGAGGGTTTACGGGTTTACCCGGTGCGCACAGAGTGCTCACCCAAAAGGCAGAGGTTGTAGCGGTTGCACATTGGGGGGTTTATCCGGTGCTCACCACAGAGTGCTCACCCGAAGGGCAACGGCTGTGGCAGAAGTTGTAGAGGCTGCGAATTATTCTGAGATTACAAAAAAAAAAAAATGAACGAAAATAATATAACACAACAACTAGAAAATGCAAAATTTTATTAATAATTTAGGGAACAAAAGTATTATTATCCCATATTAATTGGTCATATTCCAATATTCCCAACTGAATATTGGGAATACACTTAATTTGTCAAGTTCAGGACCTCCAAAAAAATCCCCCTTCTTTTACTACCCAATAACAAGTATGGGGTTCAGAAGAACAAATTTAAAAATATCAAATCTATTTTGTTTGTCACCCCACCAGAAATGACAAAAGTAGAGGGTCGTTAGTATCGGATTCATCCTAAAATCAAAATGGAAATCATCGCCCATTTTAAGATCGTTATATCCAAAGTCTTTGTCTCCAGATGCGCAATAATACCGTAAAGGTACACCATTATCCGGGAGAAGATTAACAATATGAACATCAAACCAAAAATTAAAATCGTAATAATTTTTTTGTTTACTTTAGCTAGTTTATATAGAGATGAATTAATTAAATGATTTGGCTTGTAAATCTAGATTAGATCAAGTTAATTCTTAATATAGACATTTAATTACTAAAATGATTCCACTAAAATCCTTTTTATTGAAATGATCTCATTATAGTTAATGTTTAAATCCTTCTTATCTATATGGTCATTAAATCATTGAGAAAATCTCATTAAAGTCATTTAAATTTATTTTTTCTTTTAAGGTAATTCAACTATAACTTTATGTTTTACAAAAAAATTCCTTTCTTTTATTAGATTTTTTAATTGACATGTCATGTCATCTTAATTTATTATTTTTTATGTCATGTATGATAAGAATTAGACTAAATTTAGACAAAAAAAAAATGGTTTATCTAGAAATAATGAATTTTATACAGAATTTATACAGTTATATACATATTTCATATTGATTCTATACAATTTAAGAGAACTTACATCAGTTGTATCTCGGTCCCTGGACGACCTATTAATGAATTGGGTTGCCTTAGATGGGTTGGGGGAGCTATTTGTCAAGTCAAACGAGAGACAACAGGAGTTGCAGACTTTTTTACAACTTTCTTTGTGTGTTTGTTAGCCTACAGATCGGTGGGTGGGTGCGGGTTCGGAAAAAAATTTGGCCAAAACTTCTCGGGTGATTCCTAAAGGCCTATTAAATGGATGGAGTTGCTTTGGAGGCCTAAAGGAGACATTTTTCAAGTGAAACGGTAATTTTTTTGTGACTTTCGATGGGTGTTAGTCCACGAATCAGTGGGTGAGTGTGGGCTCCCGAAAATTTTAAGGTGAAACTTCTCGGGCAGTTCCTGTTGGGATATTCTATTAACCATGTAGTTTGTGTTATAGTATTATATTTTCATCCCATGTAAAGACACTTCTTATATTAATAAAATTTTTATTTGAATAAATCATTATGTTAACATGTGTGTCCTTTACTTATATAGTAGACAATTTTGTGTATGAGAGATATTTTAACTCATGCACGGGAGATTAAAATTGTCAGTTCTTATAAACAATAAATTAATGTTCACAATCAAAGATGAGGTAGGACAAACATCTTAATGATTGTAGTACAAGATTAAATATAATTTAATCTTAATTATGGGAATGGTAATATTCTAACTTCTTGTGCTAGTACATTTCATATGTATTGAACGGACCAATTAGAGATATTCGTTTATGTTCTGCATATTAATAAATGATTTCTCCAATCCATTACATATACTTATACTCTTAATCTTGATATAATTATTATGATCTATGTGGTTTGATTTGTCATTTTAATTTGTTAAAAAGTGAGACTCTTTTATGAGTTAATATATTGCTAATAGGTTGGATGATGATATAACTTAGTGAAATATTAATTAGTTGATAGAACCATATCACGGACTTGAGATAGAAGATATCCCTTTATGGTTACTTATAAGTTTTCACGTGAAAACCCTGCATGTAGATTTTATATCTGTCATGTGAAATAAGTTAAGCATTATAAATAAAGGATTAAATTAATCAATGGGTTAAATTTTTCAGAAAATTTTAATTAAATTGATTGGTGTCGGTAATTCTAATATGGGGAGTTAAATAAAATGTAATGATAAATTACAAAACTAAATCGAGGAGTGCAATTACAGATTTTTAGTGGAATAATATGTAATTTATTATGATATGATAATTCATTCATTATCGAATTAATATCATAATTGGAAGGCTCAGTTAATAAATTTGCGGTCCCTACTATGCTTGATTAACTAATCAATTTTGAAAAGGAAAAAGACTTTTTTAGAAGAAGTACTTTTACTAGTCTTCTATATAAAAGGACTTTAATAACAATAAACAATGTTTTAATATCAATAAAGAGCTGAAAACGTTTTGCCCTTAAAAGGGCTAATTAAGGCAAGAGCGTTTTGCCTATTATAGTGTCGTTAAAGCAGAAGTAATGGCAGAAAATATTTGTCTTTTCCCTTTCCCTCTTTAATGGAAGATTGGGATAAATAAGGATGATTTTTTCAGCAAAAGGATGATCCTTTTACAGTAAAATAAGTCACTTACCCACACAAATGTTGATTAAAAGAGTTAATTAGGAAGTAGTAGAAGGCAGCAAGCCTGGCAAACAAGGTATTGAACGAACTGTGTGAAAGCTTCAAGAGGTAAGTTTTCTAATTTTCGTTTTGATTACGTTATCTAGTTTATATGTAAGTTATATTGATCCTGTAGAATTATTTTTTCCATTGTGCATGTTCTAACAATTGGTATCAGTAGTCTTCTTACATATGCTAGATAATGTAAAGGAAATTACATGATTTGTTGTACATATTGCGAATAATAGTTGTATAAATCATGTTGTTATTGGATGTTTTTTATATTTTTGATGATATTAATGATTTTTGGAATCTATGTTTATCATCAAGAAAACATAAAACGAACTTAACATGTTTTTCTTAGTTTAGTAAAAATTATTTTTGTGGATTAAGGGTAAAACGATGATGAGTTTCAACCAAGCCCAATCATAGTGGTTATTCACTATATAAGCAATAGTAATAAGGGCAAGCAGTGCAGGCAGCCCTGCTGACTCTCGCAACAGTACGGTCAATAATTGTCGATTTGATCGATTTTGGAGTTTTTCAGTTTTTTACGAACTCTGAATGACCTGAATTTTGGTACATTCATTGTAAATGACCCACTGAACAATACTCACAACTAAGTTATGACCTATGATGTTTTTTTGGCCATTCGGGATGATACAAGTCAAATGGCCACCTTAATTTTTGAAGACATGATTGGAGGTCATCAAGGCTCAAGACTTGGTCACCTCGAGAGCACAAGAATATGCAAGGAAAACCCGTTTTGAGCACAAGCAAGGCCATGTGTGGAAGATTGCTTGGAGCATCGAAGACTTGAGGACTCACGATTTTGGACAACACTTAATGGGTCATGATTTGGTCATCTGCATTAAGGGTATTTTGGTCACTTCATTGGGTCCAAATGCACTCCATGGCCACCCCACCCTTTAAGGGCATTGTTGTCATTTTGTCTTGTCTTGTAATAGAATATAAATAAAATATTTTAGGTCTTTTTCTCATTAGTTGTTCATTAATGTAAGACTTGAAACATGAAACACCTTTAGTTGTAGGGCTTGGAACAGCCACCACACCGAAATGAGGGCAACAAGTGTGGATATCACTTGTGTTGCAATGTTGGCTTGAGACATTGGTGTTTAGAGGAGGTAAAGTTCCTCTTGTGTCAACGTAGGAGTTAGGTTAACCGTTGTGTGTAGTGTTAAGGGTCCAAGATTACCATATTCTTGGATTCTTAACATTATACCAACCAAGGTCTAACTATCTATCCATTTTGTTTATGTTGTAATCGTTTGTTTGTGTTCTTGTAATTCAAGTCCGTGACTTGTTGTTCTTGTTCCATTGTTATTGTTCTTCATCTTGTTGTTGTTAACATAGTTTGTTGTTAGCTGTTTTTAGGTGATAAACACCAATACATTGTGTTCTTGTTGTTGTTTGTTGAATTCGAGTGTGGTCTTCAAAGGGGTCCTCGGATCTTTGATCTTGTGGATTGATTTTGAAGCGTGTTTCGTGTTGTCCTTGTAATTCTTGTATCACGGGATTGTTTTGATGGATTTTGGGGCGTTTTTATGTTTTGGAAACATTAAAAATCCTGAAAAAATTATTTTTTGCGAACCAATGGTGATAGGGATCATTTCTTATGATTTTCAGTGGTTATAACAGTAAATAATATGATTTTATATGTTGACGTAGGTCATCTTCCCCATTAGATAAGCTTGTATAGTGTAATACTGTTTTTTAGTCTCTTGTTTTTTATGACTTGTGTTAACTTTCCAACTAAGTTACATATTGGTTCAATGGTACAAAGACTTATGTAAGGTGATATTTATCTCTATTAAATCAATAGTTGACTCTATAACTGAGTTGGTTCTATTTTATTTAAGAGATAAAATATGTGACATTACATGTATATTTGCTTAAATAGTTAAGTTTCATTAACGATTCTAACTATTTATGTGCATGGTTATATGTGTGATGTGATTTTAAGAATTTTATTGTTCTGCAACATATCTAATGATCTATGTTTAATTTTCTTATATAACAGATTAACCATGACTTCTTTCAATCACTTAACCTCTATCCTGAATCAAAATAAACTAGAAGGCCTTAACTATGTGGACTGACAATGTAATTTGGATATTGTTCTTACTGCTGATAGCTTTAAATTTGTGCTGGTTGAGAAATATCTTGTTAAGTTGGCTGAACCGACTGATGATGAGACTAAAGCCTATGATGAGTGGGTAAACCTGATGAGATGGCAAGATGCTACATTCTTGCCTCCATGGCAAATGTGTTGCAGCATCAACATCAGTCCATGACTACTGCCTATGATATGCTTGAATATCTCAAAGAAATGTTCGGTGAGCAAAATCCTGATGCAAAGCAGACGGCCATAAAAGTCCTTTTGACCACAAAAATGGTTGAAGGAACTTGGGAAACATGTTCGTAAAATGATGAGTTTATTAAACAAGCAGAAATTTCTTGGTGTGGTTATTGATAAGGAATCTCAGTTGAGATGGTCTTACAGACTCTGTGGACAGTTTTCAATAATTTTGCTTAAATTATAACATGAATAAGATGGACTTATCTCTTGCAAAACTATTGAATAAGCTGCAAGCGATAGAATCTATCAATAAGCAACAAGCTCTTTCTACGGCGTTGATAATTGACAAACCTTCGTCTTTGACTTTTAAGCTGAAAGGCAAAAATAAAAAGAATAAGAAGTCCCGTAAGGTTTCTGGTGCTAATGATGGTGTGGCCAAGCCTAAGGAAAAGTGCTAACATTGCAAGCAACCTAGTCATTATAAGAAATAGTGTCTCAGTTACATAGCAAAGATGCAGAAACAAGGTACATCTTTTTCATATATCTTTGAAACATTTTTAGCGGCTGTTTCTACCCAATTTTGGCTATAGATTCGGGAGCCACTAATCATATCTGCACTTCATTGCAGAGGTTTCAGAAAATACGACGCCCAAGTGAAAATAAACTGAACGTGTTTCAAGCAAATGGGGAACCAACACCAGCCTTAGCTATAGGAAATATTTCCATTTCATTTAGTAGTTCTAGAATTTTGACTTTGAATAATGTTCTTTACATACCATCTATAAGAAGGAATTTAATTTCAGTTTCAAGAATTATAGATGCTGGTTATAATGTTTATTTTGCTTATAATTGTGCAATTATTAAATCTATTAAGTATTTTATTATTTTTACTCCTAAAATACATGATTTATTTGTATTTGATGTTTCCCATGATATGCTACAAATAATGAAACTTAATGATGTTGATCAATCACATAAAAGAAAATATATTTCGAAATTGAGTGAAACATACTTATGACACTTACGTCTAGGTCGTATTAACATAAATAGGATCTTACGGTTGGTTTCTAATGGACTTTTGAGTTCATTAAAAGTATAGGCACTTTCAACTTGTGAATCTTGTTTAGAAGGTAAAATGACCAAGAGAACATTTCCTCCCAAAGGAAATAGAGCCAGTAATAAGTTAGAATTAATTCATAGTGATTTGTGTGGTCCAATGAATATACAAGCAAGAGGTGGTTTTGAGTATTTTGTGACTTTCACAGGTGATTACTCAAAATATGGATACATTTATTTTTTGCACCGTAAATCTGAATGCTTTGAAAATTTCAAAGAATTTAATATGGAAATAGAAAAGTGACATAACAAACATATACATACATTACGATCTGATTGTGGTGGGGAATACCTTTCTACGGAATTCATTAAATACTTATCAGAATCAGGAATTACATCTCAATATTCTGCTCAGGAATACCACAACAAAATAATGTGACAGAACGACGAAATAGAAATCTTATAGAAATGGTTAGATCAATGTTAAGTTATTCAGATTTGCCCTTTTCTTTTTGGGGTTATGCATTAGAAATAACAAATTATATTCTGAACTTGGTTCCTTCAAAATCAGTACCTTTAACCCCATCTAAATTATGGAGTAGGCGCAAGCCTAGTCTACGACATATTTGGGTTTGGGATTGTTCAGCACATGTGCTAAAATGAAAAACTGATAAATTAAAATCTAGAACAGAAGGGTGCGTTTTTATTAGATACCCAAAAGGGACGAAAAAGGGTTATTTTTCTGTCCTAAGGAACATAAGGTAATTATTTCAGCAAATTCCAAATTTCTTGAAAAGGATTATTTAATGAACCACATTCCTAGAAGTAAAATTATTTTATAGGAATTGAGCAATAAAATAACAAATAATGAAACACAAGAATAAACTCCAAAAAACATTATTGACATACCAATGCATCCACGTAGTGGAAGAAATGTCAACAGTCAAGAGGTTGCACAAGAGCAAACACTTGACATAACACTACCTCAAAGTAATGGGAGTAATATCGAGCAACCTGCTATTATGGAGGAAAACGTTCAGGATAATGTCGAGAAACCTGTCATAGTGCAGGAAGACATTCAGGGTGTTCAAAATTTAGTTCCAAATATAGCAGATCCTGTAGTGACTAGTCATCGTAGTGGGTGAATTATTAGCAAACTTTTATGATTTGCGCTCTTGGGAGAATTGTACGATAGAATCCCTGAGGAGCCTAATACAGAACCTTTTAATTATGCCGAAGCACTACATGATAAAGATGTTAAAATATGGATTGTTGTTATGAAATCTGAAATAGAGTCTATGTATTTCAATCAAGTATGAAAACTTGTAGAACCACCTACGGGAGTCAAACCCATTGGCTGTAGATGGATCTATAAGAAAAAGAGAGGTGTGGATGAAAAAATGCAAACTTTTAAGGTTAGCCTTATTGTGAAAGGGTTTATTCAAAAAGAAGGAATTAACTATGAGGAAACTTTTTTGCCGGTAGCTATACTTAAATATATTAGGATTCTCTTATCCATTGTTGCTCATTATGATTATGAGATTTGACAAATGGATGTCAAGACGGCTTTCCTAAATAGAAGTCTTGATGAGTGCATTTATATGGCACAACCAGAAGGTTTCATGAAAAGTGGTAATGAACATAAGTTTTGTAAACTTAAGAAATCCATTAATGGTTTAAAACAAACATCTAGAGCAAGAAATGTTGTTTTGACACTTCGATTAAGACTTTTGGTTTTAATCAATGTAAAAATGAGTCATGCATCTGTAAAAAATGGGATGGAGACAGAGTAACCTTTTGATTCTGTAAGTAGATGACATTCTGCTCATAGAAAATAATGTGAGCATGTTGAATTCTATTAAAGAGTGGTTGTCCTTGCATTTTGATATGAAATACTTAGGAGAAGCGACTCATATCCTTGGGATCAAGCTCATGCGAAATTGCAAACAAAGAATATTAGGCTTATGTCAAGCACTTTATTTTGATACTAATCTTGCAAGGTTTAGCATGCCAAATTCCAAAAAGGAATTCCTTCCTTTTAGGCATGGAATTACTCTATCAAAAGATCACTCGCCTAAAATGGCCGATGAGATAGAGAGAATGAAGGCGGTCCCTTATGTTTCTATTGTAGGAAGCCTCATGTATTCTATGTTGTGCACTGGACCAGATATTTGCTTTATTATTGGCATGGTTAGCAGATTTCAGTCTAATCCTAGACAAGAATATTGGACTGTCGGTTAAGCATATAATCAAGTACCTAAAAAGTACTAGGGATTACATACTTATTTTTTTCACTCTAGGGATCTTGTACCTATTGGGTATATAGACTCAAATTTTCAGTCGAATAAAGATTCTAGAAAATCTACCTCAGGATATGTGTTTACTTTAGGAGGTGGGAGTATCAAGAAATCATGTGTTATTGATTCCACCATGGAAGCCGAATATATAGCTGCCTCTGAAGCAGCTAAAGAGGTTGTTTGACTCGGTAACTTTCTAAAAGAGCTTGGAGTTGTTCATTCGATTCAAACACCACAATCACTTTATTGTAACAATAGTAGTACAGTTGCAAACTCGAAAGAATCACGAAGTCATACAAAAGTAAGCATATTGAGAGAAAATATCACTTGATTTGAGATATAACTCAAAGGGGTGATGTGAGAGTTTTGAAGATCGAGTCGAAGAACAATTTGGCGGACCCATTTACAAAGGGCTTAACTCAGAAGGTTTTTGATAAGCATGTGGAAGAAATGGGTGTAAAAATTGTACATTCATGGTTATGAGTCTAAGTGGGAGATTGTTGGGATATACTATTAACTATGTAGTTTGTGTTATAGTATTATATTTTCATCCCATGTAAAGACACTTCTTATATTAATAAAATTTTTATTTGAATAGATCATTGTGTTAACATGTGTGTCCTTTACTTATATAGTAGACAATTTTGTGCATGAAATATTTTAACTCATGCGCGGAAGATTAAAATTATCGGTTCTTATAAGTAATAAATTAATGTTCACAATCAAAGATGAGGTAGGACAAACATCTCGATGATTGTAGCACAAGATTAAATATAATTTGATCTTAATTATGGGAATGGTAATATTCCAACTTCTTGTGCTAGTACATTCGTATGTATTGAACGGACCAATTAGAGATATTCGTTTATGTTCTGCATATTAATAAATGATTTCTCTAGTCCATTACATGTACTTATACTCTTAATCTTGATATAATTATTATGATCTACGTGGTTTGATTTGTCATTTTAATCTATCAAAAAGTGAGACTCTTTTATTAGTCAATATATTCCTAATAGGTTGGATGATGGAAAAATACTTAGTGAAATATTAATTAGTTGATAGAACCATGTCTCCGAATTGAGATAGAAGACATCCCTTTATGGTTGCTTATAAATTTTCATGTGGAAACCCAGCTGATGGATTTTATATCCGTCATGTGAAATAAATTAAGCATTATAAATAAAGGATTAAATTAATTAATGAGTTAAATTTTTCAGAGAATTTAATTAAATTATTTGGTGTAGGTAATTCTAAAATGGGGAGTTAAATAAGATGTAATGGTAGATTTCACAACTAAATCGAGGAGTGCAATTACAGATTTTTAGTGGAATAATATGTAATTTATTATGATATGATAATTCATTCATTAACGAAAAGTCTCAGTTAATAAATTTGTGGTCCCTACTATGCCTGATTAACTAATCAATTTTGAAAAGAAAAAGAATTTTTTTTAGAAGAAGTAATTTTACTAGTATTCTATATAAAAGGAATTGAATAACAATAAACAATGTTTTAATATCAATAAAGAGTTGAAAACATTTTGCCCTTAATAAGGCTAATTAAGGCAAAAATGTTTTGCCCATTATAGTGTCGTTAAGGCAAAAATAATGGCAGAAAATGTTTGTCTTTTCCCCTTCCCTCTTTAATGGAAGATTGGATAAATAATGGTGGTTTTTTCAGCAAAAGGATGACCCTTTTCCAGTAAAATAAGTCACTTTCCCACACAAATATTGATTAAAAGAGTTAATCAGAAAGTAGTAGAAAGCAGCAGGCCTGACAAACAAGGTGTTGAACAAAGTGTGTGAAAGCTTTAAGAGGTAAGTTTTCTAATTTTCGTTTTGATTACGTTATCTAGATTATATGTAAGTTATATCGATCTTGTAGAATTTTTGCTTTCGTTGTGCATGTTCTAATAGTTCCCTTCCCTGACGGCCTATTAAATGGATCGAATTGCTTTGGAGGGGCTGGGAGAGACATTTTTCAAGTCAAACGAGCAAAACGATAGGAATTGCGATTTTTTTATGACTTTTGGTAGGTGTTAGTCCACGGACCGATGGGTGAGTGCAGGCTCCAGAAAATATTTTGGGCGAAACTACTCAAACGATGTTGTAATAATTTATTTAATGGATAGGGTTGCTTTGGAGGGTCTAGGGGAGTCATTTTCCAAGTCAAACGAGCGAAACGACAGAAATTGTTGTTTTTTTGCGACTCTTGATTGGTGTTAGAGCATGAATCAATTGGTGAGTGCAGGATCCAAAAAATATTTTGGGTAAAACTTCTCGATCGATCTCTTGATGGCCTATTAAATGAATCAGGTTTCTTTGAAGAGGCTGGGGAAGCAATTTTTCAAGTTAAACAACAGGAATAATGAGTTTTTTGTGACTTTCGGTGGGTGTTAGCCCACAGATCGGTGGGTGGGTGTAGGCTTCAAAAAAAATTTGGGTGAAACTTCTCGGGTGGTCCCCTAACGACCTAATGAATGGATTGGGTTGCTTTAGAGAGACTAGAGGAGCCATTTCTAAGACAAACAAGCAAAATGACAGGAATTGTTGATTTTTTGTGACTTTTAATGGGTGGGTGAGGAATTTGAAATTTTTTTGTATGAAACTTCTCGAGCGGTTCCTGATGGCCTATTAAATGAATCGAGTTGCTATGGAGGGGCTGAGGATCTATTTTTCAATTCAAATGAGCGAAATGACAGTAATTGTAATTTTTTTTTGACTTTCGGTGGGTGTTAGCCCAGAGATTGGTGGGTGGGTGCAGGCTCTAAAAAGAATTTTGGGTGAAACTTCTCGGGCGGTCCCCTAACAGTCTATTAAATAGATTGAATTACTTTAGAGGGGCTCGGGAGCCATTTTTCAAGTCTGACGAGTGAAGTGAAATGCAAGAATAACAATTTTTTTAGACTTTGAGCGGGTGCATGTTAGCTCACGAATCGGTAGACAGGTGCGTGCTTTAAAAAAATTGAGTAAAACTTCTCGGATGGTCCCCTGACGGCCTATTAAATGGTTCGGGTTTCTTTAGAGGTGCTGAGGAGTTTCCATATCAAACGAGTGAAACGAAAAGAATTGTGGGTTATGTGCGAATTTTAGTGAGTGTTAGCCCAAGGATCGGTGGGTGGGTGCGGATGTCGAAAAAAATGGTGAAATTTTTCTGACGGTCCTGTGATGGCCTATTAAATGGACGGGGTTGCTTTGGGGGAGATGTGAGAGCTATTTTCCTAGTCAAACGAGCAAAACAACAAGAATTGCAAATTTTGAGCGACTTTTAGTGGGTGTTAGCCCACAGATCGATGGTGGGTACCTGCTCAAAAAAAAGAGAAAAGACATATTTTTTCCCCTGAACTTGTCCTCCCAACTCACTTTAGCACTTAAACTTAACTTCTGTTTATTTACCCCCCTTAACACCTTTAAAGTGAATTATTTCAACCCCTTAACAGCCTAACCCAAGTCAAGGCTGGGTGTTGTTAAGCACGCGCCCTTTGATTGGTTGATGTTATAACCCCACCCTTTCTCGTTTATATCCCGACCCACTCTAATCAAATACCCGAAAACCTAAAAAATAACCTATTTCAGTTTTTTCTCTCTCTAAAACCTCTCTATTTCAGTCGATTTGACTTGATTTCAATAGATTTCACTCGATTTCAGTCGGTTTCACTCGATTTCACTTCAAATTAAGTTATTTCTGTGGCTTTTTATGAAATCCATGGTTGCTCCGTGATGAAATTTGACTAAGGTAATTATTAGGGTTGTTTTACTTTGATATTAGGGTTTTTGCCATGAATAATTCTAAGCTGCTATTTTTTTTATTTTTCTTCAGATTAACCATGGATTTTGTGTATGTTACATTGATATTTCACCAGGGAGGCAAATTACAACAAAAACCGAGTATTAAGTATCATGGAGGTACTATTACTGACTGTTTCAATGTGGATGTAGACAGACTTTCTTACTTTGAATTTATTGATATGGTGAAGGAAATTGGGTATAATTGTTCCTCGTGTATTGTTTATCTTAGACCTCCCAAAATAAAAAAAATTAGTAATAGTAATATATGATAGGGATATTTTGGGTATTTTACCTCTACTTAAAAATGGAGATGTTATTGAGTTATATTTGACACATTTAGTGGATGTGGCAGATGTGGTCCCATCTATTGAATATGACTCCCATGTGGGAGGAGAATCTTGTCTTGGTTTTGATAAAGAGTTAAGTGAAGACTTAGGGGACTGTGATGATTTAGAGTTTGAAGAGGACTTTGTAGAAGCTGCAATACCTCATGAACCTACTTTTACTAAAAACTTGAGTGGTTGTGGTACTGCAGATAGGGGTGAAGACTTAGATGGTGGTGATGATGTTTCTTCTATTGGTAAGGACTTAGGTGGTTGTGGTAGTGGTGTTTTAGCTATTAGTGAGGACTTGGGTGGTGGTGCTGCTGCTGCTCGGGGTGAGAACTTAGGTGGGGGTGGTAGTAATTTTTTTGCTATTAGTGGAGACTTTGGTGATGTTGGTGTTGCTGCTAGGGGTGAGGACTTAGGTGGTGGTGGTGTTTCTACTATTGGTGAGGACTTGGGTAATGGTGGTGGTACTGCTAGGGCTCAGTACTTAGCTGGTTGTGGCAGTGATTTTTTTGTTGCTGGTGGGGACTTTGGTGCTAATAGTGTTTCTGCTAGGGGTGAGAACTTAGGTGGTGGTGGTGGTAGTGGTAGGAATGATGATTTGGGTAGTGTAAATGATGTTTCTGCTACTGGTGAGAATTTGGGTAGTGTTTCTGCTGGTATTAATTAGAATTTAGGTGACACTGTTTTTGTTACTGCAGCAGATGTCCCAGTCATTCCATTAGATTGGGAAAGTAAAAGTGATGTTAGTGAAAAATCAGATTATTGTGATTTCTTTGATGAAGGTGAAGATGATGAGTATGGTAGTGATTTTCATGAGAAGGTAAGGATTCTGAGGGAACAAAAGAGGGCTGCGAAAAAGAAGAGATTTGATGAAACCAAAAAAAGAAAAAAAACAAGAGCCTAGAGCAAGAGGTGTTAGCTTAGGTAAAAAGGGAGTGGATGTGGAATATGATGCAATTTTATTCAAGAAGAAAAATAGTCTAGAGGGAAAGATAGCTGGAGATGAGTCATATATTGATTCAGATGATGAGGTAAGTTTTAAAATAGATTCTGATCAGGATATTTATGGGGATGCTGAGGTTGAACAACCTGCTAGAAGAGAAGGAAAAAGCAAGGAAAGCAAAAAGAAATTATAAGAGGATTATGTTTGATCCTACTTGTAAATTAATAGCTTGGGAGCTTAGACTTTGTTTTGGAAAAGTTGGAGAGTTTAGAAAAACTCTTACTAGATATGTTGTTCAAGAACATGTAGAGCTAAATAAGTTTGTGAATGAATCAAAAAGGGTTAGAGTAAAGTGTGTAGATGGTTGTCCATGGTTGTTGTTTGCAAGCATTGATTCTAGAACTACAGATTTTCTAGTTAAGAAGTACATTCCAGTCCACAAGTGTAATGCCACAACAATGAATAAATTGGTGAATTCTAAGTAACTTGGCAGAAAGGTACAGGGACAGAATAACATCAGATTCTCGAATTAGAGTTTTTCATATTCAAGAGTTAGTAAAAACTGATTTGGAGGTATATATTGGAAGGACTGTAGCAAGAAAGGCTAGAAATATTGTGTTGCAGCCAATTATGGGTGATCATGTGGATGAGTTCAAAAGAATTTTAGATTATAGGGATGAGCTTTTAAAGACCAATCCAGGTAGTACATGTATTGTGAGACTTAGTGAAGAAACTTTTAAAGGTAGGAGAAAACAGTTTCAATCTTTTTACATATGTTTTGATGCTTTGAAGAAAGCATTTGGTGCCAGGAGATGTATTGGGCTTGATGGTTGTTTTTTGAAAGGTGTTTGTAAGGGTCAATTACTTGTGGCTGTTTGTAAGGATGGGAATAACCAGATGCTACCACTAGCTTGGGCAGTGGTTGAAGTTGAAAACAAATTCACTTGGAGATGGTTTGTTAGACTTCTGAAAAATGATCTTGAGCTGGGAGATAGGTCTGAAGTGACTACTATTACTGATATGCAGAAGGTAACCTCATATATTTTCTCTTATTCATTTTCTGAATTTTTTTTTTGGGACCTGTTTTATACTTATGTCAACTGATATATTTTATTTTGTTTAAGGGTCTTGACAGTGCAATTTCAGATTTACTGCCAAATATAGAGCAAAGAATGTGTGCTCGACATGTTCTAGCCAACTGGTCTAAGGATTGGAGAGGTATTGAAAGAAGAAACTATTTTTGGAAGTGTGCCAAATCTACATATGAGCAAGAATTGAGAAGAAATTTGGGTCATATGGAGATGTTAGGAGATAAAATTTGTGGAGATCTTTTGTGGTACAACATAGAAAGGTGGTCTAAGGTTTACTTCAAATATCACAATTGTTGTGATAGTGTTGACAATAACATGGCTGAAAGCTTCAACTCATGGATACTAGGGGCAAGATACAAGACTATCATATCAATACTTGAGGAAATAAGGGTAAAGGTGATGAGAAGAATAGGATAGTTGAGACATTTTTCTAAAACATGGATTACTGATATTTCTCCTATAACTCTAAAAGTGTTGCAAGAGAACACATCAAAAGCAATGAAGTGTACTCTTGAGTGGAATGGTGAATTTGGTTTTGAAGTTAAGGATAGATGGAGAAATACTTTTATAGTGAATTTGAGGGATAATACTTGTACATGTAGGTCTTGGATGTTAAAAGGTATACCTTGTTGTCATGCCATAACTGTACTACACTTTAGAAGGCTAGAACCCATTAACTATGTTGCACATTGGTATACTAAGGAAACTTACCACAAGACTTATAGTTACTTCATTCATCCTGTTACTGGTATGAAAATGTGGCCCAAGTCAACTAATCTTTCTGTTATACCACCTACAATAAAAAAGCTTCCAAGTAGACCTAGTAAATCTAGAAAAAAAAAACAGAATGAAAATAGGACTGGAAAGTTATCAAAGAGGGGTGTTGAGATGACCTGCAGCACATGTCACAACAAGGGTCATAATAAAAAGAGTTGTTCATTGAATTCAAGTTCCACTAGAACTAGTGTGGCTTCTTCTACAGTAGCACCAAGAACAAGTAAAAGAAGAGGAAGACCAAAAGGATCTACAAATGTAACATTTGACTTGTAATTTACGAGTATTTTAATTCTCTTTTATTTGCTTTAATTTTCTTCTCTCATTATATTTTTTCTTATGTATTGCAGGCTGCTGCAGCAGCAGCAGCAACTACTGGTAGAGGAAAAGGATCACCTGCAGCAACTGCTGCTACTGTAGGTGTTGATAGAGAAAAAAAACTGCAACTTGTGTTGTTGATAGAGCTATTGGTAGAGGTAGAGAAACTGGTGCTACAATTGTTGGTGGAGCTGGTAGAGGTAGAGGAGTTGGTGCTGTAGTTTTTGGTGGAATTGGTAGAGGTAGAGGAGATGGTGCTGCAGTTGTTGGTGGAGTTGGTAGAGGTAGAGGAATTAGTGTTGCAGTTGTTGGTGGAGCAGGTAGAGGTAGAGCAGTTGGTGCTGTAGTTGTGGGCAAAACTGGTAGAGGTAGAGGAGCCGGTGCTGTTGATTGTACTGGTACATCAAGAAGAGATGGTGTCACTGGTGCTAGCAAAGGTAGAGGGATAGCTTATAAAAGACCTAGGATGGTTGGAATGGGGGTGCTTCATACAGAGAGTGGTTTTAAAGTCCTCAATGTAAGTTAAAATTTCTTGATTATGTTTGTCTAATTTAAAGTAAACCTTTTCAAGTCTTTAGTTAAATTTGTTCTCTTTTATTTTTATCAGCCTGGAATGCCTATGAACTCCACCATAGTGACTGGAAATCTTGGACATCACAAACCAACCTCGGGTGTGAAATGGAAAGGAAAGAAAGTTGTGACCTAACAAGGACTTGAAGACAAAAGAGCACAGAAAAGGATGAGGACAAGGTCACATGTTGCTGAACTGAATAATCTAAGCCAAACAAGTTCAACAACCTTCCAGTAGAAGCCTGATTATGTTTTTCTCTTTCTGTATTGATGGTGTGTAATGAAACAGTAGTGATTTTAACTTAGCTAGTAGTTCAATTGTGGTGACTTCAACTATGCAGCTGTGACTGCACTAATTTGATATGTTTTGAAAACAATGATGCATTAGTGACTGTATTTTTGGCTAATGTTTGTGTTGAAATATTAGCAGTTGTGACTGCATTTTTTTAGCTAATGTTTCTGTTGAAATATCAGCAGTCGTGATTTTATTTTTTTGGCTAATGTTTCTGTTGAAATATCAGCAGTTGTTACTGCATTTATAATGTGTTATGCCTACAGTATTTGGACATTTTGCAACTTTAAATTGTAATTTGTTGTCTGCACTTATTTTTTGGGTACTAAATGATTCAAATGCAATCAATTTAACTATAAATACTCAAACAAACGCAAAAGAAGTAAGCTGCACCATTACAAAAGATAAACAAACATGATTCACTTCATCTAGCAACCTTTATCTTCTTCATATATATAAGAGAATCCAAATACAAAAGAAGTTGCACTACTCTAACACAATAATTTGCAACAAGTCATATAACAACAACCTAGTGCTAAGGTAACTCATTGAACCATTTTTCATATAGAGCATCCCAACCAAATAGATTAAAGCTATTACTAATATACAACAAAAAAACACAACAAAGAAGTGAGTATTGTTTCTAGTCCTTCCTTCAGCTATTCGTCTCCAATTCTTTTCTTTCTCCTCGATTTTTCGAATCTCTTCTTCCAACTTCTCCAATTTCATATTAATCCCATTATCATCGTGTTTTGATTCTTTAGGCTTGTCAACTTTTTTTGAATCTTCCTTGATTGATTTGCTCAATCCAATCAATTTCTCAACTTCATTGAAACGACAAGATTCAACTACATTCTCGAGCTCACCTAGTTTTTCAATTAGTTTAGGAATCACATATTTGGACCTCGGATCAATGTCTTCTGAATCCCTCCAACGCCAAAAAACACAAGATCTTGGACCCTTCAATGGTGACAAATAAAGAATATATTAACCTCATTTCTCTTAATCAATTCTATCAAAATAACAAGAGAAAATGCAAAATTTGATACTTACCCCATAATAAGGACATTCCCAATATCTTCTACCGGGATTACTTGAAGTCCAAGATGTCTTCAAATGCAACAAAATTCCGCGATTACAATGAATAACTTGCTTCAAAGCAGAATTATTTTCCTCCATACATAGTTTACTCAAGTTAACTGACTTCATTATTGTGTGCTACAAGAAATTCATTTCAACAAATAAGATAAAGAGTAATTTAGAAACAAAAAATTAAAGGACACAAAGTAATTCAGAAATTCATTTTGAAAGTAATTCCTAATAAAACGTAGATAAAGTAATGAATGAGATTATACCTTAATACGGAAAGAGACAAAGCTAAAATCAATTCGATTTTATGTTTTTAAATCCCAAATTTATGCGGCTTAGTACAAATCAAGAGAAATTAGGGTTTCTTTTATAGAAAATTAGATATAACCATTAGGGGGGTTTCAAACGGGTATTTAAAAGAAAGAGAAAAGAATTTAAAAAGACAAAAATGAGTTTTTACGCGCTCAGCATCGCTTGTTTACACGCGGGCTGTTAAGGGGTTGAAATAATTCACTTTAAAGATGTTAAGGAGGTAAATAAACGAAAGTTAAGTTTAAGTGCTAAAGTGAGTTGGGAGGACAAGTTCAGGGAGAAAGATGTCTTATCTCAAAAAAAAATTGGGAAAAATTCTCGAGATGATCATCAAACGATTCTGTAGTTATTTAAGAAAGGTATTTGTTCAACTTCGATAGAAAATTATTTTTTTTTAAAGCCTGACGACTTAGAGAGAAAATATCAATTTTTGCTGAAGTCTGCTAAAATAGTCAAGTTAAATAAGTTCAATAAATTAGGAAAAAGAAATAATTAGATTATAAATTTTGATCGCAAAATGGTCACTCATTCACTCATTGAATATTTTTAACTTGCCATTACAAGAATTAGAACACATACAAATGATTGGGGGAGGTTATACTATATGAGTAGCCCATAAATTCTCTTCACATTTTACAACATTATAGTGTATAATTGACAATTTTCTCTCCCACTTCTTAATTTAGAGAATTATTTTGTTATTCATGCTTCAAATATGAATAATGCAAATTTTTCTCCTCCTTCATTCTAAATACTTTGATGCCAATGATTTTATAACCATAATAACATATTCAGTGTAGTTTTACAAAGTGAAGGAGGATGTAATAGTGTACGCAAACCTTGCCCTTACGTCATAGGATGAGTAGTTATTTCCGGTAGACCCTCAGTTCAAGAAAACAATCCAAAGAAGTCTCGAAAAAAAAAAAGTAATGTAAGTACAAGAAACCACAAACAATAATAAAAATAACATATAGTATAATAGAACGACAACTCCAACGATACAATACGATATAACTGAGGCAAAGCGAATTAGGTACTACATATCTTATATATTGATATCTTAATTTGTATCGAACATATGCCTTACGAAATTAAATCATAGTCTAGGATACTTCAATGAGAAAATTTGGTTAATAGGCCTCTTCAAGCTTTTAATTAGCAAAATGATATACTCTTATTTTCTCACTGGTGATTTTGACCGCGCTTCGTGCGGTCATAAAAATTTAATTATATTTACATTTTCTTAATTTGAATATTAAATATAATTACAAAGTATATTTGTAAAATATAAAGCCTTCTTTAAGTTTGCTTCATAAAATAAAATAAGATTATGCCTGAATGAAGTGATTAAAAGTAATTATAAGCACCTACATGTTACAGAGAAATGTTGAAATCAGTTTTATAAATATGGAATTATATATTTGAATAAACTAAACAACTGAAATTGATTATAAACAATAGCGTGTAAGATAAAAATATGCAACTACAATTTTTTTTTGTGAAAATTAATTTTGCTTTTAAATTCCCTCGCACCCCTCTTCGGCCTCCAAAGACAATCTAAGAATACAAGTTTATTAAATGAAATAAAAATATATTTACAAAACTATATTTTTAAAAAAGAAAAAACTCATATTCTTTAAAAATAAAAAGATAGACCTAGCGATGGAGATACACGCAACAATAAACATCTAAAAGAAATGTCAAAATCATTGGGGCATTAAATTATTAAGTAAAGGGAAGAGTGGGAACAAAAAGAAAAATTGAATATACTAAAAAAAATTTAGACTCAAAGGTCTTTCAAACATTACATATACAAAATATAAAATATAAACAAAATCTTTATATGTTATCGTAAATGAAATTTGGGTGATTTTTTAATTTGAAATAAATGTAGAGAAAATAGCCTGTTACTCCCCTATTCCCGAATTATAGTTGAAAAATTTGTGGCACACCTCAACTTTAGGGGGGTCCTATTACCCCCCTGAACTAAATAAAAGTGTATTATTTACACTCTTGACTGTCTACGTGGCGCCTTCGTGTCACAATGCGTGTAAGAAAACGTTGATAGTACGTGAAGATATTTTTTAGGTCTCCTTATCCAATAAACACTCGGAACTTGTCCAAAACGAATTTAAAAAAAATATTTAAACCCTTCTTCCTCTATTGTTCATCCTCTATTGAAGAAAAAGAGAGTAGAAGTTCAACGACTCTTTTTTCCTCTACAAATTCTTCTTCGAAATTTTATTATTCTTCGAATTTCTCTTTGATTTGGGAAGACAAAGGTAATTTTTGTGTAAATTTTTTATGTTTAATCTATGTAATGTCGTTATTAAAGTTTTGATTTTTGGTTTGTTAATGTAAATTTGAGTTCTCCATTTATGATTAATCCAAAATTTGAAGTTTTTCAGCACCATTAATGAAGTTTTTCATCTCCATTAATGAAGTTTTCATGTTTTCTTTTTCTAAAATTTTATGATTAGAAATGAGGAAATACGAGTTGAATAAGTTGTGTATGGATGAGACTGATCCAATGATCAATGCTAGAGTGCGATGTAAACATGGCATTTTATTGCAAATGCAGACGTCTTGGTCAGATCGCAATTCCGGTAGAAGATTTTGGGCGTGTCCTCATTATGAAGTTTGTATTGATTCTTGGTTAATTTGTTAATGTTGGTGTAAAGATTTATTTTTATGTTCTTAATTTTCAGGCTTCGAATTGCAATTATTTTAGATGGAGAGATTTGGAACGAGTTGACAAAAGATCAAAATTTATTCTTCCGGGATTGGTGAACAAGAATAATGAGCTAGAAAAGAATTACGAGAGTGCTAAGATGCAATTGAATAAGTTTGAAAGCTTGAAGACTCGGCGTCATAATCTAATCAACATAAATTTAGACGATTTGGAATCAAAACAGGAAAATGACTTTGAAAATATGCAGACTAAATTTCAAAGTCTCAACATCAAGACAAGTCATTCAAAAATAAAGAATGAAGTAGATGAGAATGTGATGGGTAATTTGAAAGGAAATGACAAGTGCGATTTGAAAGACAAGAGAATGGAGATGGAAAAAAGGAAGAAAAGAGCATGTGACTTTACTGGAAAATTCCTTTGTTGTATGATTATATGTGTAGGTGTTGTTGTTGTTAGTTTTGTTATGTAATTTGGCAACATGAAGAGCAGTCTAATTAAATTGTTGTAGTATGTAGTTAGGACTCATTTTGTGTAGAAATGGAACTGCAATTTGCTATGCTAAGCTACCGAAGAATGTAATAGATCATTATTTTATGGTAATCTGACTTTAATTTGATCTTATTTTGGTATTGTTATACTCTTTTGTTTATGATAAAGAGGATAGTGTATTATTGTGTAAATAACCGAAAAGAAGCAACAAAACAGAACTTGCAATTTGGAAGAAAAGCAAAATTAATATTGCATTCAAGCAAGAGACTGAATATTAGTACATTTACATAAGACATTCACGAGTGACACCAAAATATTGTCTTTGTGGGACAATAACAGCTTAAAAGATCCAAAACATTGTCTTTGTGGGACCAAAATAGTAGCTTCATTGTTTCATACAAGAAAAGTAGCTAAGTGACACTAAATTAGTAATCAACAGATGACTATAGTTTCCAGGGGTCTCGATTTCTGAAGAGGATGAGGTATGCATGGTTGCATTGTTTGAATGTCTTGATTGATCTCTTATTTGTTAGAGCCTTCTTGTTGTGATTGCTTGCTTGCCTTTCCACTTTAGTCCACTTGAAGGTTTGAAGCCAATGTCTCCAGATACAACTACTGATTTCATTACTTGCTTAGGTCCGGTGGATACTATTCCCCTACTTGGTAGCCCAGGCTACAAAAAAAGGTTGTTTAAGTTCAAGACATTATAAGAAAAGAACACAAGCACTGTGAATGTTTTCACTTACATTAATGGTTGTGAAATCATTTTCAGCTTGAAACACACCCATTCTAGTTATTCTTGATCTTTTATATTGACTTGTGTTTCCAACCACTTTTCCCCTTCCTCTAGCAGCAACAACTGTCTCTCTTGGTGCAAAATTTGAAGCATCATGTGTTGTACTACCTTGAGAATAGGTAAACCAACTTTCAAGTGGATAACCACTTCCTCTACCCCTTCTTCTGCCACTTCTAGTTCTTGATGACACTCCAACATTGTGTGGAGGGATTTTTGGTGTTGGTTTAGCATGTGTTTCCCTTCCTCTATAGTTTGGTGGTGTTGCAAAATCAATACCAACAGATGGAACTGATTCAGTATGTGTTGCTCTTCCTCTAGAGTTTGATGGTGTTGCAAAATCAGCACCAACAGATGGAACTGGTTCAACATTTGTTGATCTTCCCTAGAGTTTGATGGTGTTGCAAGATTAGTACCAATGGATGGAACTGGTGCTTTTCTAGGTCTCCCTCTCCCTCTCTTTGCAGCAGGTTCTTCATCAGTATTTGTTTGTTTCTAACAAACAAAGGATAAGGATATGTATTATGTGGTTATCTTTTTTTAGAAAAGTAACATAAATGTATTAGATGGTTATAAACATAGTAAAGTAAACAGTAATAGATAAATTACCTTTGGTCTACCCCTTTCTTTTTTTGAGCATGATGATTCTGCAGCACTTGCTGCCTTTGGAGTAGCAGCATCACCACCACTTCTCTTCATAGGACAACCTCTTTTGTTGTGACCCTTTACATGGCATTCACTACATGTCATATTAACTCCAGTTTTAGGCAATTTCCCAAAATTCTTACTTTCACCAAATTCCTTTGTTCTCTTCTTTTTTGGCCTGCCTAGCAGTTTCTCTATCTTTAGTAGAGCAACAAATGGGTTTGTAGATAAAGGCCACAGTGGCATGTTACTCATTAGTTGCATGACATATGAGTAAGTGGACTTGTATCTCTCTTTAGAGTAGCATGGATCAATGAAATCTAGTGGGTAATATTACTTATGCAACATTGTAGCTAATGCATGTTGACATGGTATCCCCTTCAACATCCAATAGCTACAACTACACTTCCTTCTTGACAAATAAACAGTGTGTTGTTTATATCCCTCCATAACTTCATAACCTGTTACTCCATTGAACTCTATGGTACAACTCATTGACTTATCAATATTTTCCCTTAACACTTTAATTGACATTGGAGAGAAATTATGTAACGCCCCAATTTTTTGAACCAAAACGCTACACGGTGCTCATGACCCCGAAGGACCACAAGCTAACCCATAACTGATATCTGTACCTGTAACTACATAATATACATATAAAATGTGGAAACATGAACAAAGAGGGCGTAAGGTTCAATCTTGAATAATAAAATATCTGAAATAAGGTGGTATCACAGTACCAAAACAAAACTGAAAATACTAAAGTTTAAATCTGAAAACTCTATAATCGTCTGAAAGCCTCTAAACTGTCTGAATAAGGAGTTGAAGGAACATGTCTCCAACTAACTCCCTAAACTAAAATACTGGAATAATAAATGTAATAATCATGTCCTCAAAAGATGAGGACTCACTGCTTACTGAACTGCTACTGCTGATCTAGAATCTGCACCTCAGAACTTATGGTGTAACATAAAAAGAAAGCACCATAGCGCAAATACGTCAGTACATCTAAAGTACTGAGTATACGTGAGGGTAGGCTAAATGCATGGGGTTTATATGCATGAACATGTTGACTAATATGAACGTGAGAATACATACATACATACATACATACATACGTAACTGCTACTGAACTCGTGGAGATACTGACTACTTGAGTTTGAACTCTGACAACATGAGTTTCGTTATACTAAGATACTGAATGACTGATAACATGGATGACTGTAGCTAACAGTCTTAATTCTGGGGAAAACTATGTGAGTTCCAAACTGTATCTGAACATCTAAGACCGAGATCAGTCCTAGCTAACGAGTGATCTCTGAAACTGATAATGAGAATACTCGACTGAATCTGAGATTGAGATCAAGCCTGTCTGTCGGGTGACCTATAGATCTAATAATAAGCATCTGAATATAGGACCAAGCGTATCTGACGGGATGGTCCAGGAATCAATGGAACTATCTGAGTTTCTTACTGAGATCGATGACAGTATCTGATAGTCCTGATTCCTGATTTCTACTCTGAAGACTGATACTGAAACTGTAACTGTAACTATGACTGTGGGAGGTAGTAACCTAACCGACATACCCCGATACTGTACTGGTGGGGTCCAATCTTTGCCCTGATTGGAAGGGTGTCAATACCGTGCCACAGGTAAAGACCTCTACTATGGTCAAGCCTCTCTGACGGGTGACCCTGAACAGGAAATCAAGCCTAAGGCAATATAATAGTCAAGTATAGCCTTAATCTGACGGGTGACTCCTGTCCTAACGCTGGCTACGAAGTTCTGGAGTACAGGAATTGCTGCTAATGGTTCTGCCTTTATAACGAGAAAAATTGCCATCCCTGCACTCGCTCGGTGCTAGTCCCTACTCCCAACTGAAAGACTCTAAAAAGATTAACTGTGCTGAACTGACTAACTGAACTGAACTGATTTATAAACTGATTAACTGAGCTGATAATATTTTCTTAGCTAAACTAAGCTGAATTCACCTGAGTTCCGTTGACTGACGGAAAAGCTACTTGAGATCTGAGGTCTGACTGAGAGTACTGAAACTACTGGGACTACTGAACTATTGAGATTTCTGAGTTTCTCTGAGTCACGTGACTAACTGAAATCTATGGAGCATAGCTTGACTGAGGATGTCTTGAAACATGACACTAGCTCTAGGCACACAGCTATAGTTTTCGAGTACAAGTACCCCAGGACTCGATGGAAGGAAACTGACACACATGACTGACTTGATCATAGAGTAGAGTCCACAATTCACAATATCATAAGTAAGGATTTCATAATAAGAATGATTCTCAACAAACTATCACATAATCGGGAATGCACACATGTATATACTTGCATGGCTTCAATAACATGGTCATTCCATATCACAACAATAACATGAGCATCTCATACAACATCTTCAATTCAAGATAATAGTATGGGGATCACGTTGATCATAAACTTAGAACATGAAATAGTCATTTAGGACTTATTATGTCATAAAAGCATGATTTCCATTCCCTTAGGTATTTTCACAAACACCTTACATGCACATCTTAGGCATAGATGGATTCATCAAGATTACAAATATTCAACCACCAATTTCACATATTTATATATTAAATACCTCCATATCCTCACATAAAACATACAAAGATCCCATCTTAGGCATCATCAAACTTCAACCACATGAACATCAACCACCAACAACATAAACATCATAATACATAATTTAGAAGATGGTTCTTGAGCTTCATGGACGAAAGAAGTCCATGAATCAACTCATGCATACCTTAGAAGGAAGATTCTTGATGATTGACGGATGAATTTCCTTGAAATTGGATCTTCAAGCTTAATTATGCAACCCTAGTTTTTTTTCTCTTTTAGTTCTCTTGGATGATGAACTTAAGATGTTAGTAGGGTTGTAATGTAATTAGGAGCTATATATTTCGTAGGTTTAAGTTTAGGGACGTGTAAGGAGTGTTAAAAGACTTAATTACCCTCAAAATAACTCAAAATAGAGTGTTTAAGTCACTTGAAACCATAAGATATGCGCCGCATATGATATCGCATATATTTACATAGGCGCCGCATATGATATCGCCTAAATTTACATAGGCGCCGCATATAATATCGCCTATATCTACATAGGTGCTGTATATGATATCGCCTATATTTACATAGGCGCCGCATATGCTATCGCATATGCTTTCAGTGGCCATGTGCGATTGGTTAGGCGACGCACTCTACTTCGCAAAGCCATAACTCCTAGCTCGGGTGTGGGATTTTGATGAAATTGGTATCGTTGGAAAGCTAATTCGATTCTCTATAATTTAGTGGGTAGAAATATGTAGAAATACCATATTAACATTGAGTTATACTTATTCAAATATGAATCTTACGAAATCGAACACTAAAACTTGATGGATTCAAAAACTCTTAGCTTGTATTACCTTAAGTGACTCATATGAACATGCTTAACGCATCATAAGCTCTCTTATCGCTAGGATACTCATTGAAAGTCATGTACTCAAGTATGAATCACAGGATAGGAGATTTCATATGTAGGAAAAATGGTTCGTCTCCTAGCTTAGAAACATGCGGGGTATTACAAATTACTGACCCAAATTCTTGGAAATTCACTTAACTTGGCAGCCTAGTCATGACCTTGACTCTTATATCTTCAAGCATACTAATAATACTCTTATGCGTTGCTGCTAAAATCCATGAATTAAAACTCTCACAGAGGTTGTTATCTATAGAATCACACTTGACTTGACAATTAAAATAAACCTTGCACCAATACTCTTTATTATAGTAAAGTAGATTAGTAACAATGTTCTTACCAAGTTTAGACAATTCATTCAGATTTTCCCTTAATTCAACTTCAAAAGTGCTTCTAGCACACTTCCAAAATGCCATCTTCCTTTGAAGACCCCTCCAATCCTTTGACCAATTTGCAAGGATATGCCTAGCACACCTTCTTTCCTCACAACTTGGTAAAAACTTCTTAAAAGCCAAATCAAGTCCCTAAAAACATAAATGTTATTAGTAAAAGCAAAAGCATACATAAATAGATTTTTTCCCAGAATGAAATATAAATTGCAATAAATAAAAGAGTTAACAAAAGAATACCTTTTGCATGTCTAACATAATAGTGAAACCACTTCCATCTCCTAATTCCAGGTCATCTTGCAGGAGAGAAAAAAACCATCTCCATGAATTTTTGTTCTCTTTTGGCACTACAGCCCAAGCAAGTGGAAGCATTTGGTTGTTTCCATCCTTAGCCATAACAACCAGCAGTTGACCCCTACATAATCCATTTAAGAAACAACCATCAACACCTATGAATTTTCTACATGACATGAATGCCATCTTGATTGCTTCAAAGCAGATGTAGAATTCCTCAAACAGTGGCCTACCAAGCTCATTAACTTCACCAAGTTTAACCACACAAGTACTCCCTGAATTGGACTTTAACAATTCACCCTTGTAGTCAAGAATTCTTCCATACTCTAAAATGTGATCATCCATAATTTCATTTAAAATTCTAGCTCTTGCTCTCCTAGTTGTTGTCTTGCCTACATGCAGCTTAAACTTCTTTCTAATTAATTGTTATAATTTGAAAATTCTGATGTTAGGTTGCTCAATTACATCCTCTCTTATAGCCTTGGCCAAGAATCTTGTGTTGCACAAGTAATTTCTGGTGGCCCTATCACACTTATGTAATGGAATATAAGTCTTAATAACAAAGTTATTGGACTTTGGATCAAGACTTACATACAATAACCACCTGCAGTTTTCCTTGCTGCATCTCACCCTAACTCTATTTGGCTCATTTACATACTTTTTAATTTGAACCCTTTTTTGAATTGCATACTTAGTCACTGCCTCTCTAAACTCTTTCATACTTACAAAAGACATACCCAGCTACCACACAACAATATCACTATCAGGGTCATACTTTACACTATCAGTCATAACTTTTTTTCTTCTTCTACTTCTAGACAGGTTCAATCTCATATTATCTCCTTCTTCAAGACAACTAGAATCTGTATCAGTTTCATAGCTGTCAGGATCAGAACTACTATAATATAGTTCATCACCCACTAGCCTTCCTTCTAAATTATTTCTCACTGGGGCAGTCTCATCAAATCCCAGATCTGGTCCATCTTGACCACAAGGGACTTCATGATTGTCTGTAGGAATTCTCTCCCTTCCTTTCTTCCTCAAGAAAGACCTTTGCTCAGCCCTCGGTTGTTTTACCTCCTCATGGACATCACTTCCATAGTCATTATCTCAAAGTAAATTTGTTGCTTTTTTATTTTCAGATTCTATACTATCATCACAAGATTCATCGGATCCTTTTACGGAAAAGTCACTATCATCAGAATCTGATGAATCAATGTGATGATTTACTAAATTTGAAGGATCAACAGTATTTGGAGCAATTGGATTTGATGTGGAAGCAATGGTTGAGGCAGTATTTAAAGCTGCACCAACCACATTTTTTAAATAAGACTCACCTACTTCCTTACCCCCTATTTCTCTACCAACACTATTTTCAGTGGTCCCCACATCTTTATAAAAAGCATCACAAGATTCCTCCTCATCCATGTGCACATATACATCCAAGACAACACCATTTTGCAAAGTCTTGCATATTGTTAATAGAATAGCATCATTGTCTATGTCACCTAAAATACAACTATTGGGTGGCCTTATACTAAATTTGCAATTAGGGCTATACCCAAATTCTCTAATATAATCTTTCATCTCAAAATAAGAAACATTATCCACATCAACATTAAACTATTAATTCATTAAACTACCCACATCACTTACATCTTCACCATCATACAATAAGGTCCCACCATGATAGAATCTTAAAGTTATACATGTAAACCCACTCATACCTATATACAAAGAATAGTATTATTAAAATCAGAATAGTTCATTGTTAATATTATTAGAACCAAAACAGTACAAACAAGTAAATTATTAATGTTCATTTTCATTCATTCAACAAAAGAAATTGACAAGTTCAACAAAAAGTGATACTTTTTTGTTTGTCTAAATCTTAGAGAAGTTTTAAACTCTTCATCTATGTGTTTGTCTAATAAAGTGACAAAGACACACCATCTAACAACTATGTCATATTCTGTTCATATTCTTATACTTTTTCGTTTCTCTTATGGACAATTTAAAAAGAAACAAAACAACCACAAAAGGTCCATCTGTTATCACTATAAACGTACATCCTATGTTACTTTACAAAAAGAAAAAAAGGTCCTTTTAACACAAAAGGTCCAACTTTATGACTATATATAGGATGCATCAAAAAATAACATCAGTAATGCATAAATCCACATTGTAACAGACCAATAATCACAAAAAGTAGATACTGAAAAACTATCTAGGTCATGCATATACCAAAATCAACACGTCTATGTCATGAAAGTACCAAAATCAAACCAACAATCAACACTGGTAACAAAAACTAACAAAAACTCGACCTCAATTTCACATAGTGGCAAAATCAGACCAAAAAAATAATTCTATAAAAACTCAACCATAAATCGATATTGTAAGACAAATCCTAACTAGATATGCTTCATAACAAAATCAGAACACAAATATTACCATAATCAGAACACATATTAACAAAAGAGCATCACACGTTACATTTTTCTTGAAAAAATCCAAAGTCAAAATTTAATTCTAATAAAATATACCACAATCTAACTAAAATACGAACTCAAAACAGATTAGAAGTCACAAATAACTAACCTTTATGTTCAGATATTGAAGATTAAGGATGAAATTTTATTTTTTTTTGAAGAAATCGCAGCTGATCCAAACGTAAAAAGTGATTTAGGATGAACTTGGGTGAAAATTACCACCGTCAATCGACTAACCTTTGGCCAAAAGATCACTTAGAATCAACATGTGTTAAAGTTTTTGAATTTGAAAAGTGAAAATCTTCTCCAAAATGTTAAAAGTTTTGGTAAAGTAATGTTTATGATTGCTTATCGTTTAAGGAAATGCGAAAGTGAAGAGTTTGAGGAAGGAACTGGGAAAGTGAAGAGTCCAACTTAGTGGATTGTAGATCCACCAGAATAATTACGCGAGTATTATACGCCCAAGCTTTTTGCTGAAAATATCTGCCACGTAGGCAGTCAAGGGTGTAAATAATACACTTTTATTTAGTTCACGGGGGTAATAGGAACCCCCCCCCCCCCAGAAGTTGAGGTGTGTCACAACTTTTTCGACTATAGTTCAGGAGGATAACAAGCTATTTTCTCATAAATATATAATCAGTACATAATAGAAAAAGAAAAATAATAATTCGTCACATAATTATCCCAGATAGATGAAACAAGATGGAACAGAGTCATATTTTTCTTTCATAAGGTAAGAATCAAACATAATAATTCACACATATTAATATTAAAATTATGAAAAATGCAAAAAAAAAAAAATATATGTAATTGATAGTTATATAAAAGTGTTACATCAACAGAGAATAAGAAGAAGAAGAGGAAGAGGAAGATATTTTATGAAATGTAAAGTTATCTATTTTAAAAAAGTTAACACTATTTAAGAAATTAATAAAATATTATTTCATATAGGGAGAGTAAAAAAACCCTTTATCGGAATTGGTCTCGTCCGATGCATGGCCGATGAGGGAGGCTCCAGAAGGAGAAGAAGCGAACGGAGAATTCGATTCCAACTGCATGAACTCCAATCTTATCTATGTCACAGGTTTGATGATCGCTAACGCACACAAAATCAATCTCAGAACTTTTTTCGCAGGCAAAAGGAAAGAAAACGAGCGAAACGAAGTGGAGTGAGGGGGAGGGAGCCATGGTACACTCCTCTTCCCACCGATCCCCTTTTCTCCTCGATCCACAGAGACAAAATGTAGGACTGGTGCCAACAGTTCATCACGGAAGAAAGGACTCACTAAGTCGGGTCTCCATTTCCTCTTCTCTCATATCTGTCCATCTTTCTGATGGTGAAGGAAGAAATCCTGACAATAATGGCGATAATGGAAACAAAGCATACAGCAAGTCCTCCCAATCCAAGAACCAAGATCAGACTAGACCTTTTCGAAGTCGGAAGCAGGTCAGAATTCTAGCTTCCTCTATTTAGTTAGGAAAGTCAGAAGTCATGATATTTAGTTAATACAACCTTAGGCCTAACTGCCAGTCTTCAAGAAGTAGTCAATATGCCAGTGCCTATTTATTCTCTTGCCCTTCCTTCTCATTGTTAGCTATTGCAGTGCAAAGATACTCAAAAGTGGTACGCGCACATAAAAAGCGGTTGGACGGTGTCTTTCTCTGTTTTGTTCCTTCCTTGACAAGCTTAGGAGTTTCCTGATGTAAGCTCTCTGGGTACAGTTTCGGAGTTTATGTAAATACGGTTTGAAACTCTTTTCTTATCTTAATCTTAAGGACAGGACCTACCCTATTCTCGAATCCTCTGCCGAGCTCTACCCTTCCCGCATTTCCTTGTGTTTTGAAGATAAATTTCTTTCTTACATAGTTATAATACTTTACCTTCATATTATGAAATTATATTTTTAATTCTCATTGAGAATTCTTTATTATTTCTTGTATATAAGTGTGTATAAATTTTTAAAAGTTAAAATTATGTATTTTGTTGTTTTTGTTTTTAATTAAATGTCAAAAAGAAAAGATCAAAAGAAAAAGTAAAATTAAAAACTACCTAACTTAAAAAGACTATATTTTTACATTTAATTTTCTTTCTTTGTTATGTTTTATTATTTATTATTTAATATTTTTAGATTTTTGTTTTCCTTTATTTTCTCTTACCTTCATATATCTCTATTCTTTTTATTTTTTACCATCTAATTCAATATCTTCCTTTTATTTTTGTATTTTATATTATTTGCCTCCTCATTCTTTTTCAATTATCACACTAAATTTATTCTTTACTTTTAACTGAAAACCTAAATCATTTAATAACTTTTCATATTACTTTTTAGTTCTACTTTTATTAAATCTTCAACAATTTCTTTTATGAATAAAAGCTTTTTATAGTTTTTCTTGTTTTAAATATATATCAAATAAAAAATAATTTAAAAAGTGGTTAAAAGAAAAGTAACTAAAATCTACATAACCTAAAACATCTACTTTTTTTTATATTTTATTATTTATTTTTATTTTTAATTATTTATTTAGTACTTTTAGATTTTTCTTTCCTTACTACCTTCTTTTTAAAAAAAAAGAACTTTCCATTTAGTTTAATTTTTGCTTCCTTTTATTTTGCAATTTGCCTCCTCATTTTTCTCCAATTATCATACTAAATATATTCTTTACTTTTAGAAAAAAATCATAATTTTCTTTTTATATAACTTCTCATATCATTTGAATACATAATTTTTCATTCTTTGTAAATAAAAAATGTAGAAAAGAAGAACTTACACATTTCCATGTTTTCTATCCTTTGTAAAGTCAAAAGAGTATATATATATATATATATATATATATATATATATATATATATATA
>NC_061116.1:2543898-2627995 GCF_002878395.1 Capsicum annuum
TATATATATATATATTTAAGACAAATTGCCCATATGACTTCCAGGTTCTATTAAGTATGGGGCCAAATCCCTATAATTTTACAAATAAAATGCATATGTTATTAACAGGAAAAGATCCAAATAGTGGATTATTAGCTCTACAAAAGGAAGCGTTGATAAAACTAGAACAACTAAGCATTTCACATTGGGTATATATAAAAAAATTCCTACAAGACTACTTCTATTATTGCACTGTCAGTGGAAACACATTTAATGAAGAATTAGGTAAAAAATTATTTAATAAATTACCAGGAGCCTTAGGAAGAGAAATAGAAGATAGATGGTATAAGAGAGATGGGGTAGTTGCTAACCCAAATTTAAAATGGACGATAGGACATAGAACACAGCATATAATGGATATATTAACAGAAAAATGTACAAACATACAAATACAAAAACAATTGAAAAGAAACGAAATGAATTTCTGTAAATCTGTTATCTATACAACTCAGAATTATGATCAAAAACAACATAAAAAGTATAAGAAAAGAAATAATCAGAAACCATATAGTAGAAAACAATACTTCTTACGAAAATCAAAAGCTAAAAAACCTTGGTTAAATAGAGATAGACATGTTAGAAAATATAGAAACGATAGAAATTATAAAAATAAACTAGAATGTTATACGTGTGGCAGCATAGATCATCTAGCCAACGTATGCCCTAAACGGAACAATAATAGAACTAGAAATTCTCAACTAATAGAAGATTTCCAAGAAACTCTATTAAACGTAGATGAATATATGTCCGATACAGAAAGTATATACTCAATAATAAGTATTGACCTAAATGATAAAGATAATCAAAAATCAGACTCTTCTGAATCAGACGAAGATAACCTAGTTAATGAACTGGGTCAAGAAATAGAAGATTTAGACTTAAGCAACCTAATGATTAATAATTTAATGAATGCTAATCAAGAATGTATACATGAATTTCAGAGAAATAAGGGTTTAGATAGTAATCGATGCCGTATATGTAATTGGTATCCAAGTAAAGACAACAGAGCTAAATGTAAAAAATGTTACCTAGAGGCATGTATAAATTGTATAGAAAACACTCTAAAAATAAAAGTGGAATCAGAAATAAATAATGGACAAAAATATACGACCAATCAAATCTTAAACCTTAGGGTCTCTACTCTAGAAACCCGTTTAAATGATATGGAACAAAGACTAAATATTTTAGAAAAAGGAAAAACAAAAATCACCCTAGAAGAAACGGATACCCAAGAAGCAGTACATTTAGAGAAATTAGAAGCAGAACTTATGAATTTAGAAAATACTAATACAAATCTAATATGCAATGAAGATAAGGAGTTCTCTACTATTAAAGTTTTAGTAAAAATCAAAATTAAAGAGGTTGAAATAGAAACCCTAGCACTAGTAGACCCCGGATGTACTAGCTGTCTAATAAATAAAGCAATAGTACCAGAACATTTATTAAAAATACTTGAAAAACCTATAATGGCTACGCAAATGGATGGATCACACAATATCTATAATTATTATATTGAAAAAGCTCAACTAAGCTTTTTAAATACATGCAATCAATTCTATAATCCAGTTTACAATGTTAATAAAATACTAGCACGAGAATTAAATATAGGATCAGATTTTGTTATAGGATTAAGATTTTGTATACAGAATCAGGGAGGATGTCTCTTGACAAGAGACGGAATGATGCTCTTTAAAAATTTGACCTATACACCAGTACAAACGGCTACGTTACCAACAGTATATAGAACACTAAACAGAAACAAAACAAGATTTAGTCCCGAACCATGCTGCGATAGTTGCCAAAACAATCAATGCCAAAATAGCAACCTGTCAAAAGAAAAAGAAAACCTAGAAGAAGTTAGAAACTATACACTGCTTAATGCAGAAGGACAAGAATGTTTAACTGATATTGAAAAAGATTATACCCTAATAAGTATAGAAACTCAGTTTTATAATTTTAAAAAAGGAATAGATAGGATAGGAATAATAAACAGTCCAAAAGACTTAGAAAATATAATCTCTATATTAGACGAAATGGAAATAATAGGAGAAAAACCGTTAGCCCATTGGGAAGCCAATGAGATAATGTGCAAATTAGATATAATCAATTTAGAATATACGATAAAAACAGCACCTATAGAAGCTAATAATGAAGATACAAAAGAATTTGATACACAGATTAAAGAACTCCTACAATTAGGGGTAATAAGAAGATCTACCTCTAAACATAGATCAGCAGCGTTTATGGTAAGAAATCATAGCGAACAAGTCAGAGGAAAAGCTCGTATGGTAATAAATTACAAAAGATTAAATGACAATACTAGAACAGATGCTTACAAATTACCCGATAAAAGTGAGTTAATAAATAGGATCCAAAATAAAAAGGTTTATAGTAAATTTGACTGTAAGTCCGGGTACTGGCAAGTCAAAATGCATCCAGACAGCATAGAATGGACTGCTTTCACATGTCCAAGCGGACACTTCGAGTGGTTAGTTATGCCATTTGGATTAAAAACAGCTCCGCCCATTTTTCAACGAAAAATGGATAACATATTCGGAGAATATAAACATTTTATCCTAGTATATGTAGATGATATTTTAGTATTTAGTCAAACCATGCAAGAACATTTAGGACACTTACAAATGACTTTTAGACTATTTATTAAACATGGTATAATAATCAGTAAAAAGAAGATGGAATTATGCAAAACTCATATTAATTTTCTAGGAATTACGTTAGGAAATGGAAAAGTAAAACTACAACCACACATAGCAAAAAAGGTACTAGACATGCCAGATAAATTAGAAACAACAAAAGAATTACAAAAATTCTTAGGATTAGTCAATTATGCACAGAATTTTATCCAGGATCTAGGAAAAATAGCAGGACCATTATATGCAAAAACCGGTAGCAAAGGACAAAAACACTTTAATATAGAAGATATTAAATTAGTCCAAAAGATTAAAGAAAAAGTCAGCAATATTCCAGACTTAAAAATTCCATTAGAATCAGACTACCTCATAATTCAAACAGACGGCAGTGATTTAGGATGGGGAGCTATTTTAAAAGCAAGACCTAATAAATATAGTAATAAAAATGAAGAACAAATTTGTGGTTATCAAAGTGGCGCGTACAAAGAAAAAGGCAATATGAGCGCCATAGACTTAGAAGTATTAGCAATCATATATGGCCTTAATGCCTTCAAACTATATATACTAAATAAAGAAGAAATATTAGTTAGAACTGATTGTGAAGCCATAGTTAAATTCCACCAAAAGATAAATGATAAAACTAGTAGTAGACGCAGATGGCTGAATTTTACAGATACTATATCAGAATATAGTATTCGAACATATAAAAGGAAAAGAGAATGCATTAGCTGACCAGTTAAGTAGATTACAATTAGGAACAACTAAATAAAAGTTTAATATTTATTCATTTGTTTTCAGCATGAGACCAACAGGACAAGCTCCTGCAGACAAAGGCAAAGGTGTAGCTTCATCCTCAGAAGCTTACCAACAGACAATGTTAGGTAACCTAAACTTTAGACCTTTAGAATCCCTAGAGACTATGGAACGAATTCATTTCGGACCATTTAATTTAGTAGCATACCCTGAGAGCAATATATCCTTTAGAATAAGACCAGATTATGTTTTAGACAGACCCCAAAGGTGTTTAATCGATAACCTCTGGATTTCGTATAACAGACAAAATAGAAATCATTTCATGGCATCTATGAATGCTCTATGTCATTACATGGCCGAAAAAAGTAGGCCTCGTTTTAAATACTATGTAGTAATTCATGGCAAAACTAATGGCATTTTTCAAACTTGGTTAGAAGTATTAGATTCTATACAAGGTTTTAAAGCTCCTCTTTTCAAAGGCTTTAATGATTTTACAGAAGCTACTAATCATGCTAGGGGATATTTAGGCCCAAACTATTACATATCTCCTTCTCTAAGACAAAATCCAGATCAGATACCCCAGTACAACCTGCAAAAGGAAACTGGAAAGATTATTTTTTGTAATCACTGTTCTTCCATGACCGAAAATTTCAAAACACTCAATGCCCAGAAAGAATCCCTACTCATGGAAAACACTAGACTAATCAAACAAATACAAATGTTAGAAAGAAAACTCAAACACCAGACTCCAGTGAGCAAAACTGATGCACAAACCCAGACCCCTATTCAGAGTTCTCCATCTCCTCAAAAAATGGATGAGAAGGGTGTGCATTTCCCAATAAATGCTCAGAAATCCACTGTACCGGATGTTGGTACAGCTAGTCCGATTCAAACGGTGATCGGTAAAGACTCATCAAATCCGTTCATGGCTGTCACTTTGCCAAAAAGTGAAGATGAAGGTTGCTCTTCATCAAAATTCAAGATAAAATCTAAGACTTCAAAAAAGACTTTAATATCCAAAAGAAAAACTGAGACAATAGAAACTATCATTAAACAAACACTAGATAAATTTTTTAGAAACCAAACTCAAGATAAATATATAGATGAACTTTCAGACGAACAACCAGACAATGCAATGCCCACAATAAATAATACAGAGAGTAATTCTGCAAGATCTAACGAAGAAGACAGCATAGCACAATTTGAAGATAGCATAGCACAATTCCAAGATGCTCAGGATCCATATGAAGACGACGACTCAGGCATGAGCTTCGACTCCATCGCCCTGCACAACTTGGATACGTAAAGATATTCTACAGAGACTCTACAGTTGTACAGTTGTCCTAGTCTGTATTATTAGCAAGTATGGTCAAGTGGGGATGCCCACTTTATGTCTTGTAATAGTCCGTGTCAGTTTGAGTGCTTCCTTTATCACTACTTTCTCAAAAGAAAGAAAAACTGTTGAAGCACGCGTCAACAAAGGTATGACAAGAAATTTAATAAGGCATGTGACGATGGGGCCCAATGCGTACCCGACTTGCATTATTAAAGTCTTCTTTCTTATCCTTTATCAAAAGTGTCGGCCAACTATACTTAAGCCACGTAGCAGTTTTATAACCACTCTTTCTTGTAAATTTTTGCCTATAAAAGGCACTCATTTGTAGTAGCAAAACACAGAGAAGCAAGAACGAACTCTACATCTCCTTGTAATGTTTAGCCCCTTTCTCCCAAACAACCTGTCTACCTAAAACCAGTAAATTTTCCCTTGTAACATCTTGGTTTGAATAAAAGCTTCAAGTTTTCTCTTTCAATCTTTAGGGGATTCCCGAAAGGGAAACCTCTCTCCTAGTTACTTCATGTAAGTTCTTATATTTTCCCCTCAAAAATATTTCTATTTATGTTCATATTCTTATATATATGTTTTGATAGTTCATGCATTATCATGTAAATTAACTTCAAATTTCTTACCCTTTGATAGTTCATGCATTATCATGTAAATTAACTTCAAATTTCTTACCCTTAGTATATGGTTAGTCTCTTAATTTTTTAATATCAACGATGGATTAACCTGTAAATTCCTAGGAATTCTGGCCGTTTTTAGTCCAAAAGGTCTGCACTATAGACAAAGGACGAGTATTAGTTGCCAGAAACAAATTTTTCCGGGGTGTGGTTAAAGAAGTATGATATTAAAAATATAGATTAAGAGGAAGAGATGAACAGGGTATATATATATATATATTAAAAAAAAAAAAAAAAAAAAAAAAAAAAGTTTGGGGAAAATAAGAATGATAAACATGAAGAAACAATAGGAAAGAGGGAGTACTGAGTAGGATTTTACAAATCTGATATAAACAAAAATCAAAAAACGCGATCATTAATTTGCTATCTCACTGTCTCTATCGTTAGAAAATATATCATTACAAGAAAACATATCATTACAAGAGTTATTAAAATATCAGAATATTTATATTGAAATATATTAATATTGAAATATCCGACTATTTTTATATATATATATATATATACATATAAAAGAAAAGGATTTATACTTGATAACTGCAACCATTTTCATGGTTCACAAGTTGATCTTCAATTTTGATATGTTGTTCTTTCAAGTAATAGAATTTTATTCTTTTTTTGTTGGATCTTGAAACAATTTATGTTTAACATAAAGAGATCAAATTCATATAGATATGTTTTAATGAATTCATTTATATAAACAAATTAAATTTCAAATCCACATACATATATTCTAAAGAATTTACTTATACAAATATAAATCAAAATTTATATTTTTCAATTTACCCAGGATAGCAATATTTCTTTATATTGATAATTTATACAAAGTAAACTTCAATTTTTTCTTCACATTTACAAATGTCATGCAAAAGACTAATTTATAAATCAAGCAAAGAACAAAATAAAATCATGTACCCATTTTCTTAAACCAAGAAAACTAATATGCTGCCAATAACAAAGAAATGCCACCATGAAATTCAACATTTTGTTCGTTCGGATTTGATTGTGTCGTAGCTCTATAATTCGAATGTTGTTTATCGTTGGATGAACTGCTGATATTGAATTAAGGATGGCTTGGGCGCCTCTGGAATTATGAAATCCTCTTCTAGGCATGTTCCCGATACTATACTAGTGAAAGAAGTTCCTTGCCTTTTGTTTTGCTAGTGGGCTGGTGCAGGGTGCAGTGGATGGGACTGCTCCACCCTTAACCAGAGGTGCCCCATCTTTTGGGCCAATAACAAAACTCTTTTAGGCCGCTACCATCTTAATGTGTCCTGCAACACGCGACCCAGATTAGTCGGGGCTTCAATACGAACACCGAACAGGGAAAAAAAATTGTCATTAAGATTAGAAGTTGAGGATATATGAGTAAGATAAAGAGAAAAAAACAAAAATTCTGAGGTTTGGTGAGGAACTTTTTTTTTTCTTCCTTTTTTAATCTTTAAAATTAATTTTACTTGGAATGAATTATTAGAGTGAGGATATCTTTTAAACTAATGGGCAATGACCCTTTAATATTCTTAAATACTTGGGGTTTTTAATTGAGCAATAATGTGGATAATTAAAGAGTAACTGAAAAAGTAATTTTAATTTGTAGCAAAATATTTTGGGGAGACTATAAGAGAAAAAAATCTCAAAAAATTGATAAAAAGGATAAATAAATTTCCTTGCATTTAAGAGGTACCACATCAGCAGGTGTCTAATTCTCTTTTATATAGAGAGAGAGATTTTAAAACAAAACAAAAAATTCCTTTATTAAAGAATTGGACTATAATAACAAATTAAAAACTACGGGAGCTATTTACAAATATACTTAAAACATAAACCATAACTCATTTTTTCAATTTCAAATTACTTTTTCCCCTCTCTCTCCAACTTTTTTCTCCTCCATTCTTACTAAAAATTCATTGTTTCTTTCAGAGGCGGATCTAGAATTTTGAGGTTGCGGGTGCCATGTCACTTTTAACGTTAAAGCTACTACTCAAAAAGGATAATTTTTATGGGCTTCCCACTAAAATTTGGCTTGTTAATAAGAGATTTTTGAAGAAAAATTTCATTGAAACATTATCGAAGAACCTAATTTTTACGAATTCAGCTGGAAATCAGTTAATTTTTTACTTTATGTTTTGCTATTTACACTGCCCCAAATAAGATAAATATTTTGTCGATTTTGTAGACTTTGGGTTTTGATTTGATTATTTGTTTTTTCAATTTGTATAGACAAATAGATCAAATAATAAAAATGTGATTATTATTATAAATACTACCGAAAACAACCTTTCTACTTCTCCGGAGGTAGTGTATGGACTACATACATTTTACCCTCATCAGACCCCACTACGTGGGAATACACTGGGTTGGTTGTTGTTGTCGTTGTTGTTGTTATTACTATAAATTGTGTAAACAAGAGTTAAATTCAACTTATCAGTCAACGTGAAAGTACAAAATAATTGCCAACATACGATGGATATTTCCAATTCTATTGTTAAGAAATTATAACATCAAGCCAAGCATCATTATTATGTTCTACAAGTTAAAAATTCTTAAATAAAGATTACCCAAAAAAAAGGAGTCAAACAAAGATTAAGTCAAGAGAAAAAAAACCTTATAGAAAATAGAATAACAAACAAAAAGTAACCAAATACTACTGGCATCTAAACTTAACTCTAGTATACTACGTGAAATTTCAGCGTGTTTGCTACTGGCATGACTTCCTCAACTGCTGCACCGGGTGGCACTTAAATAATATACCAATTTTATTCAATATATATATTGATACGGGACAGCCCAAGAAACTCACGAAATGGGGTCAAAAACAGTCCAAACACACTCCAAAACAGTCCACTAATCTTAAGGATTCTAGGACCAAGATGGACACCACTCTCGGATTCGCTACTACAACACAATAATGAGATAAAGAGCTGTGTTTTCAACACCAAATTAGCAGCAACACAAAAAGAACAAGGTGAACACAATGACTACAAGGTTCAGATTCAACAACAAGAAAAAGAACACAAGATTACAGAACAAACTCTAAACAAGATTACAATGAAAGTAAAAGGATAGATAGATTGACCACATAAAGGAATAATCTTAAGAACCCAAGAATGGACAATCTTGGACCCTTAAGGCTACCCACAACAATAAACCTATCTCTTACAAAGATACAAGTTCGGATTCCACCTCCCAAGCATCAATGTTTCCAAGCAAATACAACATACAAGTGATTCCACCCTTATATAGTGCCCTAGTTTCGGTTTGGTCACTCCTCCATCTAGAGAAAGCTTGTTAAAAGTTTTGTATACTCACAAATATCATCAAAATTTGTTGAATGGAACCCTAACATGTTCCTTAAATAGCTATTACAAAATGGAAGTTAAATGACCAAAAGGCCCTTCAATGAATGGGCTCTCATCAAGTTTAAGTTATGGGCTGAATTTGGTGTTTTTAAGTCCTTCTTTATACTCATTTGTCACACCAAGTCTTGGGCCCAACTTACACACTCATAATTAAATATCCATAATTATTCTCGTATCATCCTCTTCATCTTGAGAGGAATTTGCCCACAAATTCACGGCTTCACCTCGTTCAATTGGTCACTTCAAAGAGTCCACTAAAAAATAGCCCGCAAAAACATAAAGAGCCCAAGAGCTCAATAACAACAAGGAACATATCAAAAATAATTCCAAAAATAGTCCACCAACAAGATGGACCCGAGAGCAACACAAACACAATTCGCGGCTAACATCTTCATTTTGAACCTCGGTTTCCTCTCCATCTTGAGTTTCAGCTTCAATCTTATCCGAATCAAGTTTTCCTCCATCATATAAGCATTGTCGTAGGCTCCATATACTTCATGTCTCTCTCTACCATGTTCCTCTTCTTGGATGTGTAGGCTTTGGTAAAGTGGAGTTTCGATTGAGAGGATTGATTTGGTAAAGTGGATTGTTTTGGTAATGTGGAGCTTCGGTTGTGGAGCTTGGATGGGAGGAAATTGGCTTACAAGTCCTTCTTGTTGGACTTGATCAATTAGCGGGGGAAGGGGTCTACCTTGTTCTCAGTTTTATGGGTAATTTGTAGCTTGGCTTATGGCATTTTGTGGTGAACTTGGAGGATTGGCTTTTGTAGGTAATGTTTCGGGAGTAAAAGCACGAGAGTTCCTTCGTCTCTCCATTCGATCCAACCTCTCACCCATAGTTACCACATCCGAGTAAATATTTTCAAGACCCACATTTGCCCTAGCAAGGTCTCTGGACATAGCATCTACGAGGGCCAAAATGGTGTTCATTATGGCAAAGAAGTTACCTATAAAAACAGAAAACACATTAGTTGTACAAAAACATCCCCACTCTCTCTTTTTATTTATTGACTCTTGGATCCTCACACTCAATCTCACAAGTGTTGCAAGTTTGCTTGTACTCCGAGTGGTGTTGAGAGTTGAATCTAACGTTGACAAGGACTCCAAGGAGTAAGGAAAACACAAAGACGTATTACAATGACTCAAAGAATTAAAACACACAAAGGAAAGTTAACACGAAGAACGGTTTCAAAACTAACTCACAATCTAGTACTAGCTTGTAAATTAGATTTGGAATCAAAAAACGAAACTAAAGACACAAAATGAAACTAAAAGATCAAAAATTGAGCTTAAATTTATTGGTGAACAGTAATTTGTGACGTGGCAGTCCGTGATTTTCCTCGGTTCTCAACAATTTTATTTTCCAAATTGTAAAGTCTTGATCAATTTTTACAATTTTGACTTTGGTGTAACTTGTTCAATAAAGGGAAACACAAACTAGTCTTTGGAGTTTCTTTTTCAATTCAAATTTCAAGACTCAAAAGTCTTGGACTAGACTTGTACTCCTCCTTAAAACATGGATCCTTGTTTTATGGGAAAGTGGTTGAAATGTGATTGATTAATTGGTGAGTGATGGCAAGTCTTTCAAGACTAACAAAGTTGTCACACTTTTCCTTCACCTTTTGGGATCTAACTTTCACTTTATTTTAACAAGTTATGAAGGTTTGGAAGAACATCAAGAACACTTCAAGAGTCACTAAGAAAATCAACAACAATATCCCAAGAACAACAACAATTCCACAACAACAAGGTCAACTATAAACTTCCAACAAACGGCCAAGTACTTTAGTGTGCTGTTTTGGTCTTAACAAGGGGTGAAGATTGTGATGAACAATAAGAATACAACAACTTTTCAAGAACAATAACAACACCAACAATGTCCTGCACAAGTCCACAAGAAAGGTCACCACACGGCCAAGAACAACAACATCAATACATGGCCAATAACTTGTTCACAACAACAACTTTCAACAAGTTTAAGCTCAAGTTTAGATCTAGACACAAAAGTGTTAGTGAACAAGAAGACTAACACTAGAAATAACAAAACACACAAGAACACTACTAGATCTAGACACACAACAAACAAATCTTGGCCAAGACAACAAGATCACAATTTTTGGCCAAGAAACAAAAATGGACAGATTTCAACTTTTCTGGAATTTTTTTTTCAGTTTTTGATTTTCTAAGTAACAAACTCAAGATTGACTTCGTAGGAACGAAATCAAACTCGGCTTTGATACCAAATGATACTAAACAGCCCAAGAAACTCATGAAATGGAAACAAAAATAGTCCAAACACACTCCAAAACAGTCCACTAATCTTAAGGATTCGAGGACCAAGATGGACACCACTCTCGGATTCGCTACTACAACACAATAATGAGATAAAGAGTTGTGTTTTCAACACCAAATTAGCAGCAACACAAAAAGAACAAGGTGAACACAATGACTACAAGATTCATATTCAACAACAAGAAGAAGGACACAAGATTACAACACAAACTCTAAACAAGATTACAATGAAAGTAAAAGGATAGATAGATTGACCACATAAAGGAATAATCTTAAGAACCCAAGAATGGACAATCTTGGACCCTTAAGGCTACCCACAACAATAAACCTATCTCTTATAAAGATACAAGTTTGGATTCCACCTTCCAAGCATCAATGTTTCCAAGCAAATACAACATACAAGTGATTCCACCCTTGTATAGTGCCCTAGTTTCGGTTTGGTCACTCCTCCATTTAGAGAGAGCTTGTTAAAAGTGTTCTACACTCACAAATATCATCAAAATCTGCTGAATGGAACCCTAACATGTTCCTTAAATAGCTATTACAAAATGGAAGTTAAATGACCAAAAGGCCCTTCAATGAATGGGCTCTCATCAAGTTTAAGTCATGGGCTGATTTTGGTGTTTTTAAGTCCTTCTTTATACTTCATTTGCCACACCAAGTCTTGGGCCCAACTTACACACTCATAAGTCCATATCCATAATTATTCTCTTATCATATATATATATATACATACACCGTTATCCGATCGAAGTTTGCCGGTGATATGCCACCCGTGAACCCCCTATAGATCCGCCCCTGATTTCTTCAAATTTCTTCTTTTTGAAGCTAGTATTTTATTCTTAAAATGTTCTATCTCCTCCTCAATTTGTAAGTTTTCTACTCTCCATTAATTTTAGTCCATTTTTTTCCAAAAAGAAAAAGGTTTGTGGGTATATATGTAATCAGTCGGATTAATAATCGATTTGTGCGTATATCGGTTGGATCCATAATCAATCCATCCATATGTCGTTCAGATCAATAATCGATCTGTCTATATATCGTTCGAATTGATAATAGATTTGTCTGATCAATAATCGATCTGTCCATTGTAAATCAGGTTTTGAATTAATTTGTAAAAAAAATTTAAAAAATTGATGGGGGGAGTTTTGTTTAAATTTTGTAAGTTCCTGATCTGTGGACTAATTTGAAACTTTTAAAACTTGTTACAACAACAACAAACCCAGTGTATTCACACAAAGTGCGTTTTGAGAGGGTAAAATGTAAGTGGTCCATACCACTACCTCTGAAAAAGTAGAGAGGTTGTTTCCGATAGTAAGTCATTTTAAATTATAAATTTAAATATAAAAAAGTGAGTTATTTCCCTAACAAAAAAAGGCTATAGTCTATTTAATTAAAAAAATAGACTTGAAAAGACCATTTATTAAAGAATCCCGAATTAGAGACAATCCTTGCAAAAACTTCAAAAAAATCATGAAAATCAATATGGGCCCAATGGCCCAAAAGAACTCCTAAGAGGATAAGAAAGAAAAAGATTTTTTAAAAAAAAATAAAATAAAATAAAATAGCAGCAGCTTTGTCACTTTCTTCTTCTTCTTAGCCATAAAGAAAAACTCTCCAAGTATCAGCTTCCTTTTTTTTCTGTTTAATCCTTTATTTCTAGCAAAATAAAACAACACCATAAAGAAAAAAAGAATTTTTGTTAACCCCATATAGTTGAAATATGAGCAATCTTTAGTGAATACTGATTCTTGATTGTGTTGTTGTTGTTGTTGTAAACTTGTTGTAATGGAGTTAATGGTCCCAACTAAGCAAACCCATGAAGGTTTTTGCTCATTTCAGTCTAGTTTTAAGGAAATCAGTGTTGGTGGTTGTAGTAATAATAGGAGGTTCAACAACAGTAGTTTACTTGTGTGTCAGTTGAGTAAACATAGACAAGATAAGGTTTTTGCTATTTCAAGAATTGAGAAAAGGGCAGATTTTGATGGATTTGTGAGTAGTAATAGGAAGTTTAAGAACAGTTTGCTTGAGGGGCAGTTGAGTAAACACAGACAAAATGAGGTTTTTGCTGTTTCAAGAATTGAGAAAAGGACAGATTTTGATGGATTTGGGAGTAGTAATAGGAGGTTTAAGAGTAGTTTGATTGAGGGGCAGTTGAGTAAACATAGACAAGATAAGGTTTTTGCTATTTCAAGAATTGAGAAAACGAGAAATCTTGATGGATTTGAGAGTTGTCATAGGAGTTTGAAGAGTAGTTTGCTTGAGGGGCAGTTGAGGAAAGACAGACAAAGTAAGGTTTTTGCTGTTTCAAGAGGTGTTGAGAAAAGGGGTTGTGTTAAAGGGAGCAATATATTTGAAAATCTTGAAGAATTTGAGGGTAATGATAGGTGGTTTAAGAGTGGTTTGGTTGTGGGGCAGTTGAGGAAGGACAGAGGTAATAAGGTTTTTGCTAGTTCAAGAAGTGAGATTTTAGGGGCGACGAATGGTAGGTTGTCGAGTGTGGAGAAAAGGGGGTTTGTTGAAGGGAACAATGTATCTGAAAATATTGAAGAATTTGAGAGTGATGATAGGAGGTCTAAGAGCAGTTTTGGTATTTCAAGAAGTGAGACTTTAGGGACGACGAATGGTAGGTTGTCGAGTGTTGAGAAAAGGGAGCATCTTGAAGGGAGCAACGTATCTCAAAGTCTTGAAGAATTTGAGAGTAATAATTATCTTCGTCGGTTGGTTAGAAATGGGGAATTGGAAGAAAGTTTTAAGCATCTTGAGAGTATGGTGTATCGGGGGGATACACCTGATATTATTCCGTGTACGAGTTTGATTCGTGGTTTTTGTAGATTTGGGCAAACGAAGAAGGCTACGAGGGTGTTGGAGATTCTTGAGGATTCTGGGGCTGTTCCTGATGTTATTACTTACAATGTGTTGATTAGTGGTTATTGTAAGTCGGGAGAAATTGATAATGCATTGAAGGTCTTGGATCGAATGAGTGTTGCACCTGATGTTGTCACGTACAATACTATTTTGCGTAGCTTATGTGATAGTGGGAAATTGAAACAAGCTATGCTTGTTCTTGACCGTATGTTGCAGAGAGAGTGTTACCCCGATGTGATTACCTACACGATTTTAATCGAAGCAACGTGTAAGGAAAGTGGCGTGGGGCAAGCAATGAAGCTGTTGGATGAAATGAAGAGTAAAGGATGTGTACCTGATGTGGTCACGTACAATGTTCTTATAAATGGGATTTGTAAAGAAGGGAGATTGAATGAAGCAATCAAGTTTCTGAATAATATGCCATCTTACGGTTGCCATCCTAATGTGATTACCCACAATATAATTTTGCGTAGTATGTGTAGTACAGGTAGGTGGATGGATGCCGAGAAACTGTTGGCTGATATGGTTAGAAAAGGATGTTCTCCTAGCGTTGTCACGTTTAACATCTTGATCAATTTTCTATGTCGGAAGGGACTGTTGGGACGGGCTATTGATTTATTGGACAAGATGCCTAAGTATGGTTGTACTCCAAACTCGTTGAGTTATAATCCATTGCTTCATGCATTCTGCAAAGAGAAGAAAATGGATAGAGCGATCGAGTATTTGGAAGTTATGGTGAGTAGAGGTTGTTACCCTGATATTGTGACGTATAACACATTGCTCACGGCTTTATGCAAAGATGGTAAGGTTGATGTTGCAGTTGAAATCCTCAATCAACTAAGCAACAAAGGTTGTTCTCCGGTTCTAATCACTTACAATACAGTGATCGACGGACTATCCAAAGTTGGGAAAACTGAACTTGCGATTGAACTGCTGAACGAAATGCGAGAGAAAGGTCTCCAACCTGATATAATTACCTATTCCTCGCTTGTATCAGGTCTAAGTAGGGAAGGAAAAGTCGACGAAGCCATTAAGTTCTTTCATGACTTAGAAGGATTGGATGTCAGACCCAATGCTATAACCTACAATGCCATTCTGTTGGGACTGTGTAAAGGTCGCCAAACAGATCGTGCAATTGACTTCTTGGCTTATATGATTTCAAAGGGATGTAAACCTACCGAGTCTACGTACACTATTCTAATCGAAGGCATTGCTTATGAAGGCTTCGCCGAGGAGGCTTTGGAGTTATTGAACGAGTTGTGCGCTAGAGGAGTCGTGAGGAAGAGTTCTGCTGCACAGGTGGTAGTTAAGATGTAGTTTTTAAGCATACTTTTTTTATGTTTACTGTTAATTTCGCATCGATATGTAAACAATTTTTTTCTCTGTTGGCTAGAAATATCAAGTGGAAGTTAATTTTGTTTGATATAATGATCATAATCCTTTGTTTCAGCTACTGTACTTCTTCTAGCTCATGCTGTTAATGCATATATCTTTAATTCATTCTTTAGGGGAAGCTTAGGTAATAATCACACACTTAATATCTTTATGCTTATTGATCATAAAGGTATAAAGTGTGTATAGGATGATAGTTTAAAAGACCTACAATTGAGTTTTCGTGTATGTTTCTTTGAGCCGTTTGAGTTTTCATCATACAATGTTCAGAGTTAGCTATGTCAATTGTTGGACCATTGCCTGGCCCCGCGCATATTACTGTTACAAATAGAGATTTTCCTCGGAAAAGTTGTTCTTGAAATGTCTGTCCACACCGCATCTGTTGTTGCAAATATCGGAGGAACTACCAAAACACGTGGTACGTCAAGAACTGTGCTGTTCGCTGATTGCTCCCTCCTTTACCAGCATGTGTTGGCACTGGAACTCCCAGCTTCTGCATTAGTTACCTGCACTCGAGGCATGTGGATAGCTTCAGTTGAGTCGATGTTAATTTCCAGCAGTAATAACTTGTGTTGTGCTGCTAGTTGGGGAGGCCCTGCTTAGGTGCATGGACCTCAGCGAAGATGTTTGTGATGTGATGAATGCACTTTATGTAGCGTAATACCCAGTCGCTGCCTCTATGGTTCCTAAAGACCCCTCCCAACCATCCTACTCCAGGGTTGCATTTTGCGGATCCTTAAGTGTTGAGTTTGTCCTGAGCTGAGGGTCTAGCGGAAACGACATCTCTACTTCATCTCAGGTAGTGGTATGGACTGCATACACTTTGCAGATCCATACGTGTTGGGAGTTTGTACTCATCTGTCTTTCAAGAAGATGTAATCCCTCTCTCGCTGATGCAACCACCTCGGATTTGGTTCCTTGATCAACAGAGATGGCATAACCACTCTTTAAGTTTGGAAAATTTGATCGGATTGAAACTAAGGATTCTTTTACCTGTATGTCTCGACATACATTTTCAGAATCCTTAGCTAGTTTGAAAAGGAAATGGGCTCCGTTAGTAGTTGCTAGCACGTGATTGCTACTAACGGTGTCCATTCTGAGTTCATGTAATCGAGCACTATGATTCTTAGCAGCCTTAGAGTTCAACTGAGCTCATGATGAATCTTGAAGGACTTACAAGAAGCAATGCAGCAATCAATCTCCAGGTAGTACTTTGCATTTCAATCTGCTTTCGTAGACCGGTTTTGAACTGTGAAAATAAATTACAATCAAATCTTTATATCACAAGGTGAATTGTGCCCCTTTTTCTCTGCTTACACTTTACGCTCTCCGGATCCCACCTTGTGGGAATATACTGGGTATGTTGTTGAATCGTGCCTCTTTTTCCCTTCATAGATCATATGTATGGATTACTTCTTTTTCTGGACCTTCTTTTGTCTCGACTAGAGGGTCCATCAGGAACAACCTCTCTACCTCAAGTCCTCCTTAACCTCTGAGGTAGAGATAAAGTCCGAATACAATCTACCTTAGACCCCATTTCGTGGGACTATATTAGGTATCCTGTCGTTGAGATGATATGTATGCAACCATAGGAAGAATTATGTATCCTTTCCTCTCAGTATCCAACTTTAGATGCTGTTCAAGTGTAGCAGTAGTCTATTCTACTTGAACGACAGGTTTAATACTGTGATGCCAGCGAAAATGTTACTTCAAGTTACTTTATTCAAGTTTGTGAAATCGAAAGTTGTAAAAGCAGAGATGGAAAGTTACAAGTATCGAGTCTAAAAGTTACAAGTAACTCTGTCGACAACAACATACCCAGTGAATTCCCACCTGATGGGGTCCGGAGAGGGTAAAATGTACGCTATCCATACCATATCGAGTAACTCTATCGCAATCTAAAAATGGTTTCTGGGAACTGTACAACATTGCTAGAAAATGGTAATAGAGGTTCAAATCCCGCGATATGATGTCTGTGTTAGGACATTGTAAGAAGATAATTCAGATTTGCAACAACTGACATGAACACCATGAAGAAACTGAAATAGTAATGCACTTCTACATAGATGAAAAACTTTGCAGTACAGCACAATTCTCATAGCCAGATGCAGTAATAGTTCCTACCAAGACAAAGGTAACTCAGAGATCCAAAAAATTCAAAACGAAAACTATCAGCAAAACACAAATTTAAAAACTTAGACGATGGCGTTGGCAGCACTTGCAATCCTGGGCCATAGATCAGCACACTCTTTTCCAATAGGACCAGTAATGGCAGAACCTACACAACAGAAAACAGAATGGACATGGTCAGAGTAAGAGTGACTAATGACTAGCATGAAACACGCAGATTCTGCTAGGCATTAAGGGGTCGTTTGGTTGGGAAAGAATTGTCCCGGGATAATTACTCTCGGGATTAGTTATCCCACCATATATATGAGATAACTTATCCCATCACTATGGTGTAAATGGTGGGATAAATAATGCCGGTAGTAACTAATACCTCACACCAAACATGGGATAAAATAGTGCTTCATTTTATCGCGGGACCATTTATCCCTTATACCTCATCACACCAAACGACCCCTAATAGTCAAAAAGAATTGGAATGGTGGAATTGATAGATGACAGATGATGAATCAATTACTTTTATGTATTTCTACTTTATCGTTGTTAGTTGTATGCATGATTACTTACAGACTTGCTAAACACAATTACATTGATTGTCAAGTTATGAGAAAATTTATTGTACGAATGGTGAAACAACAACGACAACTCTGGGGTAGGTGGGGTGTACGCAGCCTTACCCCTCCTTATGAGGTAAGCGAGGTTGTTTATGGATGATTGCATGAATGGTCAAACAACGACAACAACTCTGGGGTAGGTGGGGTGTACGCAGCCTTACCCCTCCTTATGAGGTAGCAAGGTTGTTTATGGATGATTGTATGAATGGTCACAAACAACAACGACAACTCTGAGGTAGGTGGAGTGTACGCAGCCTTACCCCTCTCCTTATGAGGTAGCGAGGATGTTTATGGTTGATTGTATGAATGGTCAAACAACAACGACAACTCAGGTAGGTGGGGTGTACGGCTGTACGCAACCTTACACCTCCTTATAAGGTAGAGGGTTGTTTTTTGATAGATATTCAGCTCAAGTAAAGCGTAACAAAACAGAAGTAACAGGAACCAGAGATGCAAAAGTGAAACAACAACGAACTTGAATGATTAGATGTATGCATGATTACTCATACAGACTTGCTTAACACAATTACATTTGATTGTCAAGTTATGAGAAAAACTTATCATAGAAGTAATGGTTGATCGTATGAATGGTCACACAACGACGACAACTCTGGGGCAGGTGGGGTGTACGCAGCCTCACCCCTCATTATGAGGTAGCGAGGTTGTTTCCGATAGATGCTCAGCTCAAGAAAAGCATAACAAAACAAAAGTAACAAGAACCAAAGATTGTATGAATGGTCAAACAATGACAACTCTGGGGTAGGTGGGGTGTACGCAGCCTTACCCCTTCTTATGAGGTACAGAGGTTGTATTCAAAAGATCCTCAGCTCAAGTAACGCAGGAACCAAAGATACAAAGTAAAACTGAAAGAACTCGACTGTAAAATAACATACCCTTCATTTCACCCTTGGGGTTCACAATTACACCAGCATTATCTGCAAAAACAAAATGGAAAGAAAAGTAAGGTCAAAGAAAGCAACTGGCAAACTCATAATATGAAAACCAAAGCAATTTCACAACAAAAACAACTTAAGGGTGTCTAAATATACCTTCAAAGTACATGAAAACACCATCCTTTCGCCGCCACGGCTTGCGCTGACGAACAATGACAGCAGGCATAACCTTCTTCCTGAGATCAGGCTTACCCTTCTTGACAGTAGCCATGACCATATCACCCACACAAGCTGAAGGCAACCTGTTAAGCCTTGCCCCAATACCCTTCACTGAAATGATGTACAGGTTCTTCGCACCAGTGTTGTCCGCACAGTTAACAGTTGCTGCCACCGGCAGACCCAACGACATCCTGAACTTGTTCCCGGCGGAACCTCCACGTCCTTAAATTACATATAGACATAATTAGATATTCAATCAATCATCTATGTTGCTCGGACTCTTCAAAAAAGTCGGCGGGCGAGTCCCGGATTCTCCAAAAGCAGTGTATTCTTGGAGAATCCGACAAGGGTGCAGCATCAAATGTGAAGAGTCCATGCAACTTAGGCTTCAACTATATGAAATATCTAACACGTTTCACTGTATTTGGTTAATATAAGTATAGCACAATTAACAAATGAGGTTTCAATTCCAAACAAGGTCGACTATATGAAACAAATGTGTGACACTTCTATTAGGCTCATTTCCTTCTGATATCGATAAAAATAGTTCTAAGGTTATATTAATTAGAAGTTGCTTAAATCTCATACCTATGCTTCTTCAAATGTAACATTTTTTTCAACTATTTCCAAAGTACATGAGATCAAACACTAAGAACAAAGATGAAATTTCTATAGAACAAGTAGAGATTGAATTGTATCTATGTATCCATAAATTAAATCTTAAAACAGCGAATTAATCAATCAAGTTTCAATCTCAAACTAGTTCGAGGTCAACTAAATGAAACATCCTCACATCTTCCACACTAGCTAACATGCTATATCTGGGCGAATTAGAGAAATGAAGGAAATTATCAAAGGTTGTACATGTGGCAGCTGTAGAAGTAACCATGTGACTTAAATAAAATGAGCGGCTCAGATTTAAAGCTCAAGCGGTTACGATATTAACGGTGGAGATGAAGTTGGGTTGTTATTAATCACCCAACTGAAAGAGAGAAGAGGAGTTAATGACTTGGTATTATTCCCTTCCTAAAATTCTCTCTTCCTAATTCTTCTTCTTCCTCATCTCTTCTTCTGCCCCATCTGAACCTTCTTCTCCATTGCATCTTCTCCCTTGCAGGTCAAAGCTCGAAGCTATGGAGTTTTTATCTTTTTGAATTGTACAATCTTTCGAGTGTAACCATTCAGCTCATTAATAAAATTCCCAAATTAGTTCCAATTTGTGCGAATTCTGCAATTACTTTCGTATACTGTCCGTCTAGACTCTAGAGTATTAGATAACAGCCCACCAGGCACTACAGCATTCATTTCAGTATAATACAGTCACCTAAGTTGCAATCCTAAACTAGCTGAAACTCAAGACTAACTACATGAAACATTTGAACAAAGTCTACTCTATTAGGCCGATATATAATTTGTTTCCTAAGGTAAACAAGGCGTTCTATGACTTAAAAGGTTCTTCAAGTACCAAGTTTATGTTATATTTTCAAAAACTGGAAAAAATAAATGAGAGCAAACAATACATATATGCATACATGTTCTACCCTATTAGGTTAGTTTCAGCATACTACGATAACTAACCAATCAAGTAATCAACAAAGCTACAACCAGACCAAACTAGCCGAGATCAATTCAAGAAAAAACATTTGAACAAGTTCTAGCTATATTTAGCTTCTCATTTCATTCTAATAAGGATAAACCTGTTATCTCAAGTAAATTAGGAGTTAATATGACATAAATGTTCTCTACCTCTCAAATTTTAAGTTACATTTCCAACAACAACAACATACCCCGTGTATTCCCACAAAGTGGGATCAAGGAGGGGTGGGAGGGGTAAGTGTACACAGTCCATACCACTACCTCAGATGAAGTAGAAAGATTGTTTTCGATAGACCCCCAACTCAAGACAGATAACAGTATAACAACAAAAAACATAAAAATAAACAACAAAATGAGACAACACAACGCTATATAATAAATGAAACAACACACCCACAGAGTAATACTATAAACTATCTATTCGAGATCACAAACATCCTCAGAACACTACGAACAAGATAAACAAGATACTACAGGCACAGATAAAAACAAAGCACTCCTCCCACTAACCCTCTACTCCTCCCACACCTTCCTATCAATGGTCATGTTCTACGTATTTCCAAAAGTTGAAAAGATGCATGTGATCAAACAATAAATAAGCACACATGTATAACACGATCAACCAAACAATCAACTAAATCACACTACAAATTAGTCAAGATCAACTACATATGAAACAAAGAAACAAGTTCTAGCTATATCCAAATTATCATTTCATTCAAATAATGATAAATAACTTGTTTATCTCAAGTAAATTGGAAGTTAAATGACTTAAAAGTTCTCTAACTAACTCTCAAAGTTTTAAGTTACATTTCCGAAAATTGAAAAAAATGCATGCGATCAAACAATAAATGAGCACACATGTATACTACGATTAACCAAGCAATCAACTGAGTTACAATACAAATAAGGAGTTGTATTACTTGGAAATTTCTCAAAATCTCACACTTAGATTACATTTTTCAAAAATTGAAAAAATACACAACATCAAACAATAAAAACACATTAAAACAAGTTGTAATAACGATTAATAATTTGATTTTTATGGTAAATTAAGCTCTATTTGATTAAAAAATTCACTAAACTTCACATAAATTTGTCTAAATCTCACATTTAAATTACATTTTTCAAAAATTGAAAAATACACAACATCAAACAATAAAAATACATTTGAACAAGTTGTAATAACGATTAATAATTTTATTTTTATGGTAAATTAAGCGCTATATAATTAAAAAATCCACTACATTTCACATTTAAAGTTACATTTCGATATTTAATTTATTATACCTCGCTTCGACATTGTTGGACGACGTAGTTCTTCTCACTGTGAATAATAATACTGAAAGACTAGGGTTTTTATTATATATATGGAGAGACTAGGGTTTTGTTGTAAGAGTTGTGGGCTATTGGGCCAGATTTAGTACTGGGCTCGTTTGGCCCATTGCTATTTAAATATGAGTAGAGCCGTCAATGTGGGCCAAATCCATTTGATCGGTCCGACCGATCCAGCCTATAATTTGATGGAGTTGGGCTTCAATTTTTACAGAGCATTTAAGAATAGGGCATTTTAGCCCGGCTTGGATAAGCTCGTGGCCCGTGGGGCTTGAGCAATGTGGGTTGGGCTAGCCCATAGGCCGGCCCGTAAGTCAAATACATGCAACTATTTGGATTGCTTATTAGTATTTTTATTTGGTTCGTCAGATATCATGCCAAAAGTTATTTAATTTCTCCATTAGGAGTATCTTTTGAGGTGTTGGAGACTTGATTAACAAGTATTAACACTATGTAATATTGTTTGATAATACTTATGTTTATTAATATTCTAAAATTAAATTATAAAATATTATTTTCTTGAAAGTGGATTGACCCGTGAGGCCTGCAGCCCACAGAGTAATAGTGTGGGCTTGGTGTTTTTTGATGGGCCAGTCTGATCTGGCCCGTCAAACTCAAAACCACTGTGGGCTAGCCTGGATGGGCTGGGCCAACCCATATTGACAGTTCTAAATATGAGTCATGTTGACTAGCCAATGTATGACTATTTAAGGAAAAACTATGCAACTTGACAAATATTTAGAGACAAACAACATAAATCCTGATAGGTTGGAGCTTAATTATATATTTTGCATAATTACTGAAAAATTTAATTTTGCATCCGGCGAGATACATTATTAGCTCCCGATGTATCTAACGAAGATACGTTTTTTTCTTTATAAAGATACATAATTAGCTTTCGATATAATTTTTTCGATTTTGGATCTATCGAGATACATATTACAGACGAAGATACATTTTTTCCTCTTTCAATACGTTTTTTTCATTTTGGGGTCTATCGACATACATTATTAGCTCTCGATACATCCAACAAAGATACATAATCAGTTGAGATTTTTGTAATTACTTTATAAGGGTGTGAATTTGTGTAAATATGATAAGTTAAGGTGTGTGTTTATGTTGATTTTTCAATATTCGGACTGTATATACTATACAGCAACATATCCAGTAAAATTCCACAAGTGAAGTTTGGAGAGGGTAAAGTGTACACGGACCTAATCGCTACCTCGGGGAGGTCGAAAGGCTATTTTCGAAAGACCCAGTAAAATATTTTAGACTGTATAATATTAAATATAACTACTTTTTCTAAATTCATTAAACGTAGCTACGTTTTGAGTTGCATAGTAGCTACACAATACACGCGCTGATACAGTTTATCATGCGTTGTTTAGTTGATGCAATTTGATATCCTGCATAAATACCATCCTTTCATTGATACAACTGATATATGTGTGATACAATTGTTTCACTGATACAATTGATACATGTCTGATATAGTAATGGGGAAAGGACAAGAATAACCACTCGGCTAAAATAATTGCCGCCGATTGACCATCGATTTTTAAATTTCAAAATATAGTCATTTAGGCCTTTTTTTTTTGCTACTATCCTTAGAGTTTTTTTTTTCTGCAAATATCACAATCCAGTGATTCCGTTTTTAGCTATCCTCTTGTTTATCTATAACGCCATTACTCAACGGTTGATTTGAATCATAAAGATTTTAAAGTTTGCTAACTTCAAAATAAGTTATGCAGTTTTAAGCTTAAAAAAAGAAGAAGTTATTCTTCTAATTGGTGTAGTTTTTCTAACAATCAAATATGATTTTATAACATTGTAATTGTTGCTCTTCTTTTTTATGAATCAAATACAATATTTGATATCAAATACATGAATCTTTGAAACCAAATACAAATATATATTTTATACAATAATTGTATAAAAGTGTATCAATGTGGTATCAAAGTGTATCAATGTAGTATAAAAGCGTATTAATATAGTATAAAAGTGTATCAATTGAGTATAGAGACTACATGCGACCGATAGACCAAATGGCTAAAAATCGAAATTAAATTGGGTCGACTGGCTCCAATTGTCCAACTTTTACATGGGCTGCCCATTTCTTTTCAAAATGGCCAGCCCATGTCCTTTTTCCTATAGTAATTGTACCTACGCTTCGTGAATACACAAATTATAGTTATTTTACATAATTAATACGCTATAAACTATACCTATTAATGAAATTTCTCTACAATTTAAGGTAATTAATCGAAATGTTCTTTAATTAGTTATTCGTAGTTTCGTATTTTATCTTATCTTTATTTCTTAAAAATAATTTTACCTTTGTATCCTATTAAAATAATTAATATATGTCATTATATAATGAGGAAAATAATATAATATATGATAATGCATTTACTAACAACTATTCAAATAAAACAAGCTATTTAACCAACTAACACCGTGAAAGAATGTGGTACAACGAATGAGGCTTCTCTGTCCTTAATCAAATGTCTCGATTTCAAGCGTGAATATAGCTGAGGCGTGCAAAACTAACTCGAATACCGAAGTTATCAATAAAAAAAATGAATTAATTAGACCATATTATGAATATCGAATATCGGAATGAAAACTAAAAAGAAAAATAACATAAATATACACCTCAACTAATCATATTTACACAAATCCCTATCCTTACAAAGTAATTACAAAAATCTCAACTAATTATGCATCTTTGTTGGATATATCAGGGAGCTAATTATATATCTCGACATATTCAAAATAAAAAAATGTGTTGGAAGTTAATTATGTATATTTACACGAAAAAATATATTTTCATTTGATATATTTTGTATCTCGACAGATCCAAAATCGAAAAAAATATATCAGAAATGAATTATGTATCGTAACAAAAGAAAAAAAAGTATCTTCTTTAGATGTATCAGGGAGCTAATTATATATCTCGACAGATAAAAAAATAAAAAAAAATATCGGAGGCTAATTATGTATATTTCCACGAAAAAACTGTATCTTTATTGGATGTATTTTATATCTCGACAGATCCAAAATAAAAAAAGATATATCAAAAACCAATTATGTATTGTTACAAAAGAAAAAAACGTATCTTATTTAGATGTACCAAGGAGCTAATTATATATCTCGACAAATCAAAAAATCAGAAAAAGGCATCGGGATCTAATTATGTATCTTTATACGAAAAAAATATATCTTTATTGGATGTATTATGTATCTCGACAGATTCAAAATCGCAAAAATGTATCAGGAACTAACTAATTATGTATCTTTACAAAGAAAAAATTGTATCTTCTTTGGATGTATAAGGGAGCTAATTATATATCTTGACAGATCAAAAAATAAAAAAAAATGTATCTGGAGCTAATTATATATCTTTATACGAAAAAAATATATCTTTATTGGATGTATTATGTATCTCGACAGATTCAAAATCGCAAAAATGTATCAAGAACTAACTAATTATGTATCTTTACAAAGGAAAAAATATATCTTCTTTGGATGTATAAGGGAGCTAATTATATATTTCGACAGATCAAAAAACCCCAAAAAATGTATCAGGAGCTAATTATGTATCTTTACACGAAAAAATATACCTTTATTGGATGTATTATGTATCTCGACAAATTCAAAATCGAAAAAACATATCAAGAACTAACTAATTATCTATCTTTACAAAGAAAACAATGTATCTTCTTTGGATGTATAAGGGAGATAATTATATTATCTCGACAGATTAAAAAATAAATAAAAAAAGTATTGGGAGCTAATTATGTATCTTTACATGAAAAAATGTATCAAGAACTAACTAATTATGTATCTTTACAAAGGAAAAAATGTATCTTCCTTGAATGTTTCGAGAGCTATTTATGTATCTCGACAGACCAAAAATCAAAATTTTCAATAATTATACAAAACATAAAAAAAATTCAACTGTTGGAATTTATGTTGTTTGTCCAAACTAAAAAATATCCAACCAAGATATATATTCCAAATTAGAAGCTTCTAAGCCATTCACTTACCAATAGTTACATAACTTATCATAGCAAAAGTAGAGAAAACCAAAAACAGAAGAAAAAAAAACAAAGAACAATGTTATCTTGATTATATATCTCGACATATTTAAAATCGAAAAAAAATATATCTTCATTTGATATATTATGTATCTCGACAAATTTAAAATTGAAACAAATATATCAGAAACTAATTATGTATCGTTACAAAGGAAAAAAAAAGTCTCTTCTTTAGATGTATCAGGGAGCTAATTATATATCTCGATGGATTAAAAAATAAAAAAATATATATCTCGACATATTTAAAATCGAAAAAAAATATATCTTCATTTGATATATTATGTATCTCGACAGATTTAAAATCAAAAAAATATATCAGAAACTAATTATTTATCGTTACAAAGGAAAAAAAAATGTCTTTTCTTTAGATGTATCAGGGAGCTAATTATATATCTCGATGGAGTAAAAAATCAAAAAAATGTGTCGGGAGCTAATTATGTATCTTTACACGAAAAAATGTATTTTTATTGAATGCATTATGTATCTCGACAAATCCAAATTAAAAAAATACGTATCAAGTGTTAATTATGTATCTCTACGAAGAAAAAAAAGGTATCTTCTTTGGATGTATCAGGGAGCTAATTATATATCTCGGCGGATTAAAAAATAAAAAAAATATGCCGGGAGCTAATTATGTATCTTTATATGAAAAGATGTACCTTCATTGAATGTATTATGTATCTTGACATATTCAAAATAAAAAAAATATATCAAGAACTAACTAATTATGTATCTTTACAAAGAAAAAAACATATCTCATTGGATATATCAGAAAACAACTAATTATAAAAAATATATCTATTAGATATATGAGAAACCAAATATGTATCTTAACAGATTCAAATTCAAAATTTCCAGTAACTATATAAAATGTCGAGATATACAATAATTATTACAAGATATATATATATATATATATATATCAAAATATCCAGCGAACCAGAGGCGGAGCCAGGCTTCTGTTCGGGGGTTCGGTCGAACCCTCTTTGATGAAAAAATATACTATTTATACATGATTAAAATTATTTTTTATGTGGTTATAGTAAGTGTTGAACCCTTCGACTAAGTTTTCTTTGAATATGGAAACCCCTTAGTTGAAATTTTAAGTATTCTTTGAATATGAACCCTGTTCGTTGGAATTCTGACTCCGCCTCTAGAGCGAACCTATATATACTCCAAATTATTACAAGCTTTATCCTAGCAAAAGTACAGACCTCCACCCCCCCCCCCCCCCACCAAAAAAAAAAAAAAGAACAATGTTATCTTGAATTCTTCAAGAACCAAAAAGAGAACATTATACAAAGTGAGGAAGAAAAATGGCAATGATGATGAAGCAAGGGCTTCTTATAGGAAGTTCTTGTCCTCATTTTCTCTCACCCAAAATTCCCTCTTTCAAACAACCCATTTTTCACCTTACCAACAAATGTAGAGAAGAAGAAAAAGAAGTTCTCTTTGTTCAGAAAAAAATCAAGAAATTTTTGGCTATTGATTTTAAGGTAAAATTTTTAACTTTTTTTGCTTATGGGGTTTGCTTATTTCTTGTTTTTGCTTGTTGGGGTTGCTGCAAAAATTGCTCCTTTTTAGTTCTGATTTTGTTGGTAAGCAATGTCAATGAAGTTTTTAGAGATAAAGCATTCAGTATTCCCCAATTATGATCGAAGTTGCGACGATACTTTCCAACTTCATAGGGTCCTATCACCCGTGAAGTTAATTTTAGCGTATTTTTATCACCCTTTTTGTGTTAATGCGGCGGTCAAAGGTGTCACGTCAGCTAAAAAAGTGCCACATCAGCAAAATAGATGGACTAAATATGCTAAAATTTAGTTCAGTGATAACAGGAAGCACGTGAAGTTTGAATGTGTCGTAGCAACTTTAAACTTTTTTGGCTTATGGGGTTTGCTTATTTCTTGTTTTTGCTGCAAAATTGCACCTTTTTAGTTCTGTTAATGTTGGTGAGCAATGTCAATGAACTTATGATCATGGCCATTTTAGTTTCTTGCATTAGGAGCCAGTTTATGAAGTTGAAAATTGAAAAAAATGAGTTTTTGAAGTAATTCTTGGAATTTAAAGTTGTGTTTGGAGGTGAGTTTTGGCGTAACTGGTAAAGTTGTTATGTGACCAGGGTCTCGGGTTCAAGCTGTGGAAATAGCCTCCTGCAAAAATGCAGGGTAAGGCTGGCATCAAATAGTAGACCATTATGGTCTGTCCCTTTCGCGGACCCATATAAATAGTAAGAGCTTTAGTGCACCGAGTTGTCCTGTGAAAAAAGAACAATGTTATCTTGAATTCTTCGAGACAAAAAAAATTGAACTTTTTTGGCTTATGGGTTATGTTTATTTCTAGTTTTTGCTTATTGGGTTTGCTGCAAGATTCCTGCTTTTTCTTTTCTTGATGCCTGTTGTGTCCCTGTCAGTTTGTGGGCAGCTTGACTAATTTCACGCGATACCGTTCTAGTTTTTGGTTATTGGGTTTGCTGCAAAATTGCTGCTTTTTTCGATAACTGTTGTGTTCCCGTCTTGTGGGCAGCTCGACCAATTCCATGCGATACCTGTCATCTTCCACCAATAATATGTATCAAGTGACTTTGTCCATCATGATTAGGAAGTGTTTTTATCTCTGCTGAGAGTTGAACCCGACACCTCGTGGTTATTAATCCACTTCATTGATCATTATGTCATACCCTTAGGATGCAATATTGCTAGCATTTCTTTTTTTTTGATAATTGTGGTGTTTGGATCAACTTGCATGCACCTCTATTAATTTTACACGATACCTGCCACCTCCTATTAGCAATGTGTATCACGTAATTCTGTCCATCAAGGCTAGGACTAGGACTGATTAGAAGAAATCACTAGTGTTTTTTTCTCCATTGAGATTTGAACCTTTCACCCCTCGCAGTTTTCAACTCATTTTATTGACCCCTAGGCCACACCCTTGGATGCAAAATTATTGTTTTGTTTTTTTTACTTCTAGTAATTTTGTCGGAGTGCCATGTCATGATCATGGCCTTTTACGTTTTGTTTCTTGCACTGTTCCTTAATGTTATTTCTAGTTTTTACTCATTGGATCTGCTGCAAAATTGCTGTTTTTTTTTTTGGTACTAATTTCGTAGGAGAGCACTCGGTAAGATTTGCTTACATCTTACCTTCCCCGGACCCTAGTAGGATGGTATGTTGTTGTTTAACTTCATAGGAGAGCAATGTCATGATCAAGGCCTTCTTTTTGTTTCCTTCTTTTTCTGATAACCGTGGTGTCTGGGTCAGCTTGGTGCTCCTCGACTAATTTCACGGGACTACATCCACGGCACCAGATAACTGTGTCCATCAAGACTAGGATATATGGAAAACAAATACCTAGTATTTTTCCCTCCAATAGGTTTTGAACCTGAAACCTCATGGTTCTCCTCCTACATCATTCACCACTAAGCCACACTCTTGGGTGCGCCTCTTTTTCTTTTTCTTTCCTGCTCTGTTCCTATCATTTTCGTCCTATATTTCATCTATCGGAAACAACCTGTCTACCTCCCGAGGTAGGGGTGAGTTTTGTATGAACCCTACCCTTAATATACTTTTGTAATTTTGCATCTTATGGATGCCAGTAATGAAACTATTTACTTCATCAAAAGGAAAAAAACAAACAGATCCTGGCTCCACTTCTTCTTGAATTTCAATTATGTGTATGACAGGAAGTCTTGCAGTTTAGGCATTCCGCGGCAACAGTAATCATGGCTAATGCATTGATGATGACTTCGCCTTTAGATGCTTTAGCTGAAACTTGTGAAGCTGATAACTCACCCTTGAACATGCTCTTCAACATGCCGTTACTGCTGTTTGTTGCGCTTATTGGGGCTACCGTTGGAGGTAAGTTGCTTAAATTATGTATATTGTTCGTGAGCCCATCATTTTCTTCCTTTGCAGCCTGTCAACTTCGAATAGAAATATAAGTCGTAGACCCCAGTAAATTGTAATGTACATATGAATATAAATGATTTTTTTGAGCCGAGGGTCTTTCGAAAACAACTTGTCTACCCCGACAAAGGCAGGGGTAAGGTCTGTGTATATTCTACCCTCCCTAGACCCCACTTGTGGAACTATACTGGGTACTGGGTATGTTGTTGTCGTTGTTGTATACATGAGCATATGTTGCATAGGATGTACAAACTACTCTACCCAAAAAAAGGCATTCGTAAGATTGCACGATGATTCAAAATTCAGAATTAAGAAGTTAAACGCTTTTCATGTACAGAATTATGCATTTTGGATATCTGTTTAGAGCCCTGGAGTTCACCCGACCACTTCATTCATCACTCACTGCCGAAACACTTGATGAACTTTCTGTTTACGAGTAGTTTTAATGAGATTTATGAGATACTACTGTGGTCAAATTTTTTTGTATCTGTTCATGCAATGGCCTCCGAAGATAAATTATGCAGAAGCTCGTGCCTCCGCATACCCTCATTGTTGAGGAATACAACTTTACCTTTGTCAAAAAACTTCAAAAAAAAAAGGTGAGATAAAATAATCTCGTGGGATATTCTTGCTTGACCCATCCACGTACCAAACACACCCCAATGACTCGAGCCTGCAAAATAAACTAGAATTTGGTAAATGAACTTGTGGATGGACAGCAGCGACTTTCTGTCCATGACAAAAGAGTTACCTGAGTATTTTCCCTGAAGCTCTCTTTGCAGGTTCTATTGCGGAAACCAAGCCTTAACAGTGTATTTTCAACGTTTTCCCCGTGTCATTTGGTTCGAAGTTTCAGACCTCAAATGTATGCTAACATCCCGTCTTAGCCAGAGCATGATTTTCCTTGTTCCTATTTTGTGATTCCCTGGTTTCAGATTGTTGTTAGTTATCTGCGTATTTCACTTCTTTTCTGCATTTGAACATGCAGGATTAGTAGCACGTCAGCGAAAAGCAGAATTGCAGCGGTTGAATGAACAGCTCCGCCAGATCAATGCTGCTTTACGAAGGCAAGCCAAGATTGAGTCTTATGCACCTAACTTAAGTTACGCGCCTGCCGGTGGTAGAGTTGTGGAATCTGAAGTAATTGTTGATCCAAAGAAGGAGGAATTAGTATCTCGCTTGAAAAACGGGAAGAAATTTCTTAGAAACCAAGCGCCAGAAAAGGCGCAGTTGGAGTTTAAAATTGCTCTTGACCTTGCACAAAATTTAAACGAACCTTTAAGGGAAAAGAAAGCAGCTCGGGGCTTAGGTATGTCCATCTTCTTATTCTGTTTAATCCTTATATTACTTGATTGCACTTGGCCATGGAGTAACCCGTAAAGTTGCTGCCATGTGACCAGGAGGTTATGGGTTCAAGCCTTGGAAACAGCCTCTTTCTGCCAGGTAAGGTTGCGTACAATATACTCTTGTGGTGGGGCCCTTCCCCGAACCCTGCGCATAGCGGGAGCTTTAGTGGCCATGGAGAGTTCTAGAAATCAAGTACAACGACAACATAACCATGTAATTCCACTGGTCAGGTTTGGGGAGGGTCGATGTACACAGACATTACCCGTACCTTTGTGGGGTAGAGAGACTGTTTCCAATCGACCCTCGGCTCAAAAGAACTGTAATCAAACTCGATAGTATATAGCAATAAAATGGAAGAATAAGATGCTATGTATGGCTAGAAATCAATTACTGCATAGTATATTTGTAACTAGTATACGATAGAAATCAACACATCCAAAATATCATATACAAGATACACTAAGTAATACAACAAATGCTACAACATCCTAAACTAATACTAACCTTCTACTCTAATCCGCCTCCCCAGACTCCCCTTGGTGGGAATATACTGGGTATGTTGTTGTTGTCAGTATGTTAGCATTTAACCTTGGAGTAACTGGTAAAGTTGCTGCCATGTGATCAGGAGGTCATGGGTTCAAGCCTTGGAAACAGCCTCTTACAGAAATGTAAGGTGAAGCTGCGTACAATAGATCCTTGTGATCGGGCCCTTCCCCGTACCCTGCGCATAGCAGGAGCTTATTGCACCGGGCTGCCCTTTTAGCCATGAAACCATTTCTCTTCCGTACAATCACTAGATCTTACTCCTTCCGTGCTATTTTACTTGTCCGCTATGCCAAAATAAATTTTCACGTTTACTTGTCTACTTCAGCGTATCAAGAGAAAAACAACTTTCTTTCCTGTTTTACCCTATTAACTACTGATTCCGCAAACCATTTCCCAAAACTTTCTGAAAATGCTAATAATACGAGTATTATGGTAAAATATGCACTTCATTTATTATTTCTAACGAGTGTAAAGTCTACTGGACTAGTAAAAGTGAACAGAGGGAGCAGTGAAATGATTAATATAGTTACCCTTCAGTCCCAATTTATCGATACACACATCCACAATGCTGTTCATTCCCTTGTGTAACGCGATATAAACCTGTTAAAAGTTTCATGTTTGATTTTCCAGGGGCGTCTTTACAACGGCAGGGCAAGTACCGGGAAGCTATTAAGTATCACTCGTTGGTTCTTGAATTATCGGCAAGACATGGCGAGGACTCGGGTAGCACAGAAGCTTATGGAGCAATAGCTGATTGTTACACTGAGCTTGGAGATTTGGAACAAGCTGCAAAGTACTATGATCTGTATATTGCTAGATTAGAAACTGATTGAGTTGCTACTGTGAGGATTTTTTGTACCTATAAGTTATGTATTATGACCAGGACGTCATGGGTTCAAGCCTTGGAAACAGCCTCTGGCAGAAATGCAAGGTAAGACTGCACACAATACATAACATCCTTGTGGTGGGGCCCTTCCCCCGGACCATGCGCATAGCGGGAGCTTTAGTGCATCGGGCTGACCTTTTATAAGTTATGTATTATGAAGTCGATCTTAGGGAAGACCAAGACCATTCGTATGGTTGAATTGATGAATTCGCTTCCATCTCTTCGACTGAACCTAAAATATTTTGTTTATATTTATGCATTCAAAGTAGAATGCTCAGAGCTTGAGGCTACCCATTGTTTCTCAGGAGAGCCTTTTTTTGTATCACCATACTTTATAAAGTTGTCCTTTCCATTTTTACTTTTGGATTATGCTTTTCTAATATTGCTCTGAGCTCGTGTCATAGATTTTGGAGGTCAATGGAAGCCAGTGGCGGAGCTAGAATTTTAACTAAGGGGATTTAAAATCGAAAGAAATAAGCACACGCCCAAACCGAAGGGGTTCAATGTCAATTATATATACATAAAAAGTAATTTTAATCATGTATAGATAGTATAATTTTTCATCGAAAGGGGTTCGGATGAACTCTCTAGCCATAAGGTGGCTCCGCCCCTGATGGAAGCAACATTTAGCATTGATGGAGTTTGCACATAATAATAGCTACCATTCGAGTATTGAGCTAGCACCATCTAGAAAAAGGTACTTTTGCTCGATGTTTACATCAAACTACATTGGTTTACCATGATTAGCACAATAATGATACGAGAACAACTGTTTATGTAAAGACACGTGTCATATATTCATTATGACAACTAGGTGTACGTGACTAACTATGTATAAGGAGATGATATATATATATTAACTTATTTACGTAATGGGTTTTTAAAGGCGATGGATCTGGCTAATTCTATATACAACTATCTAATGTTTTGTTATCATATATAAAGGTGTAAGCGTGAAGCCCTGCTTAGCGTCTTTCCAAAGGTAACCGGCTAGGCTTGACTTTGGAAAGGCTATTAATGACCGGTTGAGGAATGAAAAGCGTCCGTTAAAGCCCATGGGGTAAGGTTTGCAGATGAACCTCCTCGATTTGCGAGATACATGGCACCGGAAAGCAATAAAGGCATTAAAGAAAACAAAGATTCAACAACATACCGAGTGTAGTCCCCCAAGTAAGATCTGAAAAGGATAAGATATACGCAAACCTTAACTCCTGCTCTTGAGGGATAAAGAGGTTGTTTCCAACCGATAGAAAGTAAACAAAGATTTCCCAAAGCAAATTACCCCAACGACGACAACAACATACCCAGTGGGGTCTAAGGAGGGGAAAATATACGCAGTCCATACCACTACCTCCGAAGAAGTAGAGAGGTTATTTCCGATAGACCCCCGGCTCAGGACTCTCCCAAAGCAAATTACAATTATGCAGAGAACAGTAAGAAAAACTAAAGCTGCAAGAACCTTTGTAAAGGAGGGAAATGTTAGCTCTACTATTATGTCAAAGACCAGATTATCAACACAAGTTCATCGACATAATACACTTTTTCCGACCTTTTTCTTCCTGCGATAAAGCAAAGGATGTTCTTAACCCGCACTAGAAGTAATAAAACGATGCATAAATGAAAGCACAATAGAAGAAAAGCAACCGCAGAATGTCGTTTGCTCAAAATGTAAAACTGCTAAATGAACCAGTCTAATACCTCCCTCAATGCTTCCTAAACAGTTACCTTTACTTGCTTTGTTTCTTCATCCCTTCGTCAACCCACTTGTCAAACTCGGTCAACAAACTATAATCAACATTATCAACGTCGCTCGACTTCTTGGATGAACCTTCAATGCCAGCGTCATCTTGGTTCACCTGTGGCGACTCAGGAACTGGTGCGAGATCGCTTGGTTTTGTTAACTGTTCCGGTGTGAAGTGATCTGACACCTCACAAGTATCTGGAAGAATCTGAGCCTCGGATATGTCCATCCTTTCAACCTCCTTCACGGGATCTCCAAGTTTATCCTCGCCCTCGGCATCACCCGTAGCAGCTTCATTAGCTTTCTCATTGTTGTCCTTGTCACCGCCCTGCTCTTGCCCTTCACTACCGTTGTCGTCACTATTACTAAACTCACTAGAATTGCTTTCGCCATGTCTGTCGTGGGGGTCATTTGCTCCATCAAGCTGTTCAAAATGAAAACAAAAAAACATCGTTAATTTCAAGTATATGTTGAAAAACAGCACGTAATATAGGTGCAGTCCAGTGAAAAATAAAAGAATTCTTCTCCACTTCGCCCATTACCTCGGAAGCAGTCTTTTCTCCTTGTTTCTTCGATAGAGACTCAATGGCTTTAAAAACATTTGCGAAGGATGTCCTCATGCAGTCGTTGAGCGATGCTAACTCATTGTTGAACTAGAGAACCGTTAAAACAAGGTTAGATAACTGTTGTGTATGAAATATTCAAACGTTAAACTAAAATAACTCAAGTGTCCGTACCATCTGAATCTCACTCTTCAACTCCGACTGTCCGTCAGACAGTCTTTTCAACTCGGTGCTCCAGTCATCGTCATTGTTCAAGGCGGGGTTACGTTTGGTTTTAAGCTGCTTCCTACTTGCTCGAGGAGGTGGACTACTAAAGTCTTGAGCAATATGGACTTCAGCAATATCTCGGGATGCCACCTCGTTAACCCTTTCATCGTCAATTGATTCAGGCAAATCAAGTGTTGCTTTCTCAAATTCTGTCGGAGATATATTCCTCAGCTTTAACTACATAAAAAATGTCAACATCAGTGGAGAATAAATGTACACCGATTCATAATGAACAATGTGTAATAAACTTTGAATACACCACAGATATACCTGTCTAAGATCGTATAAAATATATTACATGTATAACAAAATGCTATAATATTATATACTAGAAAAATAACCTCAAAAAATTAGCTCGAGTAGAGAACAAAATGATTCATAGCTAACTTGTTTACTGAACTTCAAATTCACCATAGATATACCGTTCTAAGCTGGTATATTACATGTATAAACATTATGACATACTAGAAATATATGATTCGTATATATTTTAAAACTGAAAAGATACGCTGCATTAGTGAGTACATGAATGGTATATCATATGTAACGTGCAAACGAAAATAAATGATTGTAGTTTCCGATTACCTGATCCTGCTTCTGCCTGAAAATCACATCCCACAATTCCTTAAAAGTTGGCTGCTTTGTAACTTTCCAACTAAGTATGCGGGGCACTTTGTCATCAACTCGGAAAGCAATCTTATTATTAACATAAGGACAACACTCATAAAACCAACACTGGAATGCCAACGGTAATCCACCAAGCCTGTAAAATGAAGGCTTCCCCTGCAACTTACCCTTCATAGCCTTCATAATGGCTTTAAAGACAGCTTTCCCCCAAGGATACGTTTCGTATTCACCGCTCTCAACGAGCTCAAAATCATCCCTTGTAATATGTTTGCGTTTCACAGTGGAGAACAAAAATGTGTGAATGAAATATAGGACAGCGAGCTTGACAGCATCCTCATCGGATTTAAATCTCTTATCATTGATGCAGTCGATTAAGGATTGCTTAGCCACCCTGGATTGTTCAGAAGGAAAGTAAGTATTGATTAACTGACCCATTCCATCAGAATCACAGCACTTGTAAGCGTCGCCAGTACACTTTAACCCGGTGATAATCCCAAATTCGACAAGTCCAAAACGCAGCTTGACATCTTTCACTGATATCCACAATGCATCGTCTTTCTCCTCAACCACCTCCCTCAACAATAGGGAGTGTGCCAACTGATGCTGAACCACTACAGGGGGCAAATCAAGAAAACGCCCAAAACAAGTTTCCCTGAACATCTGAATCTGCTTAGCATCCAACTTCTCTTTCAACATGTTAACAGCCTCAACATTGGTTTGTGCGCCAACCCTTGGGCGGTAACGCTTTTTCGGTCGAACAATAGAACTCCCAATCTACATGACAAAATAAACAAAAATATGATATTACACAAGAAAGTCATAAAACAACCAATAGTACAGTATACGGTTTTGAATCCCAATTGTACACCGTATGCTATATAGACTAAGTCAAAAGCAGCCCAATAAACTTGTCGCCGTCTTTCATTTCCACACTAGAATAAATCAACAACAACATATCCAGTGGACCCCACAAGCAGGGGTCTTTGTGGGGCAGGGAGACTATTTCAGATAGGCCATAAGCTCAAAAAAGCAAAAAAAGAGAAAACAGAATAACAATGCTCAAAACAAGCGTAGCAACAAATATTAAAAATCATATACACAATTACGCACACACACAATGCTTATACATATATCCGGTTTTGTATCCCATCTGCATACTGTATATTATATAGGCTAAAGTCATAAGCAGCCAACTAGGTGTTTGGATTGGTTTTTTTTTTTAAAATAACATATAAGCTAAAAGCTAGAAGCTAGAAGGTATTTAAAAAAAAATCATATACACAAATACACACACAAATATACACACACATCATAGACTCAAACACACACATCATATACACATATACACACACATCATAAACTCAAATACACAAACATCATATATAGAAATACACACACAATCATATACACATACACAAATCATATACACATATCATATACATTTAACTGTATACACATAATATACAACAAGAAAAATGGAAAATACCTCCAAATCCTTATCGTTCTCTTCTTCATCACCATTCACTTTTCTCCTTTTATGAAAATCAATGACACCCACATTCCCATTCTTCGACCGCTTTCTCTTATTTCGATTTTTTCACCTGATTTTTCCCATAAAATCTCGACTTCTTACTAACAAAATTTAGAGTTTTCTTTGGACGAACTTCTACGGCTTTCACAACACACTCATTGAGATCAGGTTCTTCTTCTACTGCTAGAAATTTGCCCCTTTTCCCATTCTTCAATCTCTTCCTTCTCTTCGACTCCTTCACAAGATTTTTCCCTTACACCCTCAATTTCTTACTCATATACACACAATAATATACACAAATATATACACCCATCATATGTACACAAATCATATACATTAATTATACACATGATATACAATCAAGAAAATGGAAATTACCTAAAAATCATCGCGCGAAATTTTCCCCTTATCACCATCATCATCACTCACTTTCCTCCTAGCAAAACCAACAACACCCATATTCCCATCCTTCAATCTCTTCCTTTTCTTTGACTTCTTCACATGATTTTCCCATAAACCCTCGATTTCGCTTCCTTAACTACCAAAATTTTGACCCTTTTTCTTAAATACACACACATCATATACACAATTGTACACACATCCTACACACAAATACATATACAAATACCCACACATCGACAACAAAACCCATTGTAGCAACAAATATTATAAATCATACACACAAATACACACACATCATATACACAAATTGTATACACATATCATACACATTAATTGTATACACATAATATACAATCAAAAAAATGAAAATCACCTCCGAATCGTCGCGCGAATCACCACCATCTTCACTCACTCTCCTCCTTTTAGGAAAACCAACAACACCCACATTCCCATCCTTCAATCTCTTCTTTTTCTTCGACTCTTCACATGATTCTTCCCATAAACCCTAGATTTTTTACCAACAAAATTCAAACTTTTCTTCGTCCCAACTTCATCCGCTTCCTTAATAACAGCTAACCCGTTTGCGATCGGGTCCGTCTACTACTACCCGAATTTTGACCCTTTTTCTTAAATACACACACATCATATCCACAATTGTACACACATCCTACACACAAATACATATACAAATACCCACACATCAACAACAAAACCCATTGCAGCAACAGATACTAAATCATACACAAACATACACACATCATATACACAAATTGTATATACATCACATATACATTAATTGCATACACATAATATACAATCAAAAAAATGGAAATTACGTCCAAATCATCGCGCGAATCACCATCAACAACACAACTCAGTGTAGTGCACACAAATACACAAATATCATATACACTAATTGTATACACATAATATACAATCAAGAAAATGGAAATTACCTCCAAATCATCGCGCGAATCACCATCATCACCATTAACAACATAACCATAACCCAGTGTAGTGCACACAAATACACACACATCATATACGCATATCATATACATTAATTGTATACACATAATATACAATCAAGAAAATGGAAATTACCTCAAACTCATCGCGCAGCGAAATTTTCCCCTTTTCTTCACCATCATCTTCACTCACTTTCCTCCTTTTAGGAAAACCAACAACACCCACATTCCCATTCTTCAATCTCTTCCTTTTCTTTGACTTCTTCACATGATTCATCCCATAAACCATAGATTTTTTACCAACAAAATTCAAACTTTTCTTCGGCCCACTTTCTTCCCCTTCCTTAACAACAACTAGACCCGTTTGTGATCGGGTCCTTCTACTACTACCCGAATTTTGACCCTTTTTCCCAAATGCACACATCATATACACAAGTACACACACATCACACACACAAGTACACACACATCATATACGCATATTGTATACGCATAATGTATACAGCTAATATACAATCAATAAAATGGAAATTACCTCCAAATTGCATGATTTTTTCGCCTTATCTTCACCATCATCATCATTCACTTTCCTCCTTTTAGGAAAACCAACAACACCCACATTCACGTTCTTCAATCTCTTCCTTTTCTTTGACTTCTTCACATGATTCTTCCCATAAACCCTAGATTTTTTACCAACAAAATTCAAACTTTTCTTCGGCCCAACTTCTTCCCCTTCCTTAACAACAACTAAACCCGTTTGTGATCGGTTCCTTCTACTACTACCCGAATTTTGACCCTTTTTCTCAACACACACATCCTATACACAATTGTACACACATCCGACACACAAATACATATAAAAATACACACACATCAACAACAAATCCCATTGTAGCAACAGATATTAGAAATCATACACACATATATTCACACACTTCATATACACAAATTGTATACACATATTTGTATACACATAATATACAATCAAAAAATGGAAATTACCTCCAAATCATCACGCGAATCACCATCATCACCATTAACAACATAACCCAGTGTAGTACACACAAATACAAACACACCATATACACATATCATATACATTAATTGTATACAGATAATATACAATCAAGAAAATGGAAATTACCTCCAAATCGCCCGATTTTTTCGCCTTGCCTTCACCATCATCATCATTCACTTTCCTCCTTTTAGGAAAACCAACAACACCCACATTCACATTCTTCAATCTCTTCCTTTTCTTCGAATCCTTCACATGATTTTTCCCATAAACCCTAGATTTTTTACCAACAAAATTCAAACTTTTCTTCCGCCCAACTTCTTCCCCTTCCTTAACAACAACTAAACCCGTTTGCGATCGGGTTCTTCTACTACTACCCGAATTTTGACCCGATTCTTGACCCGAATTCGAATTGTCCATTTCTTGAAAACTCAATAGAGTCAATACTGCTGTATCAAACCCTTGACTAGCCACCTTTTCTTCTTTAATTTCACTACTCACTGATTATTTTTTTTTCTGTTTTTCTGGTTTTTTTTGCTAATTTTTGAAAATTTAATGAAAAATGAATTTATTTTTTGTTGAGAATTTTGAGTTAAAAAAAAAAAAATTGGGGAAGAAGATTGCAGAAGATTTAACAATGGAGGGAGAAAGGGACAGTAAGGGTTTGTATTGGGGGAAAACTTTATTTTTGAAGAATATATATAAAAGGATTTAGGAAAAAATATTTTTCCAAAAAATTAGCTGATGAAAATATAACTGTTATTGGAAAGAAAAAATATAGTTCAATAAATTTCTTTACAAAATTAGCCCATAAAAATATGATTGAAACTGAAAAATAAATTTGTTTATAAAATTAGCCCATGAAAATATGATTGTTACTGGAAAAAAGTATAATCTAATAAATTTATTTATAAAATTAGTCCATGAAAATATAATTGTTACGAAAAAATATATAGTCTGATAAATTTGTTTAGAAAATTAGCCCATGAAAATATGATTGTTATTGGAAAAAAAGAATAGTTTAATAAATTTGTTTATAAAATTGGCCCATAAGTAAATGCAATTACATATAGAGACTTGTTTAAGTGGTTTGAGCATTTTCATCGTGAATTAGTATGTTGAGGATTTGAATTACGGTAAAAAAAAATAAGTGGGAATATTATTGATCCTTACTTTCTGTATATATTATAAAACAAAATTAAATTAATGTTCATAGTGAAATCAAAAAAGAAAAAGGGGCAGGTCAGGTATTTAATTCAGCAGTGTTGACTCTTTTGAGTTTTCAAGAAATGAATAATTTAAAATCTGAGTCAAAATTCGAATCAAAATTTTGATAATAGGAGAAGAACCCGATCGCAAATGAGTCTTCTTGTTGTTAAGGGATGCACCGAAGAAGTTGGACCGAAGAAAATTTTGAATTTTGTTAGTAAAAAATCGAGGGTATATAGTAAAAACTAAGCAAAAAAAATTGAAAAAAACTAAATCCTTGTCGTTTGATCCTTTTTCAGGGCGCATCAGCCTGCCTGGTGAAATTTGGAAGTGAATGAAGGTTGTCGATCAACAATGCCGATTATCAACAACATAGATAGAATTGTCTACGACAGCGATAATTGAGAATAGAAAAGGAATGAAAGGAAGGGAATAGGGCTTCGGCACCGGCTAAATGATACTTTCTCCTTCTCAATTTATAGAATGCGCTTTCCTCTTTAATCGGTCCATAAAGAATGTTACATTTCAAAAATTGATATCTTGATCTATTTATTGTTTAACTAATTTTGATATGTCTAAATCAATTCATTTATAAAGTGGACTAATTTGTTTAAATAAATAAGTCTTTGTTGATCCCCATGATCTTGTTAAATACTTTTAGAATGATACTTAATATGCTATACATAGTCATAATTAAAAAGAATATTGCTAATTTTATTTAGTAATACACAAATTAGAAGAAAATAAGTAAAAAAATAAAATGAATAGTCATATAAATACTTCTTTTGTCCTATTTTCTAATTATAACTAGGGATGACAAATGAATAACTCGAATCGAATATGAACGGATCGAAAATAACTTAGATAAAATCAAATATGATATGGTAAAAAGCAAGTTAACCAAAAGGACAATATGAATATCTATATTATCAATAGAAATAAATAAATTTATTTAAAATATAACAATAATATTCCATTGTTACAATATTAAATTGACAAAATATGAATAATTTTATTTTTTAGAGGTTCATTCAATACGCAGACAAAGATATTTCAAAATTATAATCCTTAAATTATAATCATAGAACTAATTCATCTCACCTTGGTGGTAGATAAAATAACACCAAATTTGAGGTATAAATTTTTTTGACACTAATTATACCTTTAATCAAATAAAATATAAATTTAATCTCAAATTTAATTCTGAGATGTCCAGCTTTATTCATTCACAAATGAATATAGTTGTAAAGAAAATCCTATTGAAAGCGCCATCTACAAAAATAGACTCTACAATGCGTGAATTTGAATTAGTCAGACACCAAATGGAAAACAAAATCGAAAAAAGAAAAAGAACAACTACCCCCCCCCCCCCCCAACTGTAATCAAACGTTTCAAATTTGAACCTTGAAAATGAAGAAAGGGGGTTCCCACAAAAATGAGCTATGCGTGAATCAAAATTAGTTGGACTCCGGTGTGAATACTAGACATTGAATGGAAAACAAAATAAAAAAAAGAAAGATTATCTACCCTCCTATTTTAATCAAAGATTTCAAATTTGAACCTTGAAAATGGAGAATATCCTGTTGAAAGCGCCACCCACAAAAATGGGCCCTATAATGCATGAATATAAAATTAATCGGATTCCAATGCAGATATCAGACACTGAATGAAAAACAAAATTGAAAAAAAAAATATCTATCCCTCAACTTTAATCAAAGGTATCAAATTTGAACCTTGAAAATGGAGAAAATCTTGCCCAAAAAATGAACCCTACGATACGTGAATCCGAATTAGTCAGACTCCAATGTGGATATCAGACACTGAATGAAAAACAAAATCGAAAAAAGAAAAAGAATATCTATCCCTCCGCTTTTAATCAAAGGTTTCAAATTTGAACCTTGAAAATAGAGAAAATCCTGTTGAAAGCGCCACCCACAAAAATAGGCTCCACAATGCGTGAATCTAAATTAGTCGAACTCCAATGTGATGCTAAACACCGAAAGGAAAACAAAACCGAAAAAAGAAGAAGAATGTCTATCCCTCCACCTTCAAAGGTTTCAAATTTGAACCTTGAAAATGGAGGAAATCCTGCTGAAACTTGAAAGTGCCGCCCACAAAAATGGGTCCTATAATGCGTGAATCTGAATTAGTCGGACTCCAATATGGATGCTAGACACTGCATGAAAAATAAAATCGAAAAAAAAAGAAAAGATTATCTATCCCTCCACCTTTGATTTTGAACCTTGAAAATGAAAGAAAATCCTACTGAAAGCGCCACCCACAAAAATGAGCTCTACAACCTATTGAAAGCGCCACCCACAAAAATGAGCCCTATAATGTGTAAATCCGAATTAGTTAAACTATAATGCAGATACTAGACACCGAATGAAAAACAAAACCAAAAAAAGAAAAAGATTATCTATCCCTCCACCTTTGATTTTGAACCTTGAAAATGAAAGAAAATCCTATTGAAAGCGCCACCCACAAAAATGAGCTCTACAACCTATTGAAAGCGCCGCCACAAAAATGAGCCCTACAATGCGTAAATCCAAATTAGTTAAACTCCAATGCAGATATTAGACACAGAATGAAAAACAAATTCAAAAAAAGAAAAAGAATATTCATCTCTCCACCTTTAATCAAAGGTTTCATATTTGAACCCTGGAAATGGAAAAATGGAAAAAAAACCATGTTGAAAGCGTCGCTCACAAAAATGGACCCTACGATGCATGAATCCGAATTAGTTGAATTCCAATGTGGATGCTAGACACTGAATGAAAAACAAAACCGAAAAAAAAAAAAAAAGAATATCTACCCTCCACCTTTAATCAAAGGTTTCAAATTTGAACCTTGAAAATGGAGAAAATCCTATTGAAAGCGCCGCCCACAAAAATAAGTCTTACAATGCGTGAATTCGAACTAGTCGAACTTCAATGCAGATACCAAACATCGAATGAAAAACAAAATCGAAAAAAGAAAAAGAATATCTATCCCTCCACCTTTAATCAAAGGTTTCAAATCTGAAGCTTGAAAAAGGAGAAAATCCTGATGAAAGCGCTGCCCGCAAAATGGTCCCTACAATGCGTGAATCCGAATTAGTCGAACTCCAATATGGATGCTAGACACCGCATGAAACAAAACCAAAAAAAGAAAAAGATTATCTACCCTCCACCTTTAATCAAAGGTTTTAAATTTGAACCTTGAACATGAAGAAAATCCTATTAAAAGCGCCACCCAAAAAAATGGGTCCTACAATGAGTAAATCCGAATTAGTCGAACCCCAATGTACATGCTACACCGAACGAAGAACAAAACCGGAAGAAGAAGAATATCTATTCCTCCACCTTTAATCAAAGGTTTAAAATTTGAACTTTGAAAATGGAGAAAATCCTGTTGAAAGTGCCGCCACAAAAAAGAACCCTACAATGCGTGAATCCGAACTAGTTGAACTCCAATGCGGATACCAAACATCGAATGAAAAACAAAATATAAAAAAGAAAAAGAGTATCTATCCCTCCACCTTTAATCAAAGGTTTCAAATTTGAACAAAATGGAGAAAATCCTGTTGAAAGTGCCGCCCACAAAAATGGACCCTACAATGCGTGAATCCGAATTAATCGAACTTCAGTGCAGATACCAGACACCGAATGGAAAACAAAGCCTTATAGTTGGAAGAACCTTTTGTCTTCATTTTCAAGAACACAGGTTCACAAACACATTAGACTTTATCAGTTCATAACTACATAAAAGAACACAGAAAAGAGAAACAAACAGAATTTTGGGAAGAGTTGTTATTAAGCTCAATTTAAGCTTAACACAAAATGTTGTTAGCTCAATCTAAAGTCTTGCTAAGTTAATCCGTCTTCGTTCCTCCCTCGCTTCGTGCTTCATACGACACATTTCGCTCATTTCGCAGATGATTTATTTGTCGATTCGCTGCCCATCTCCCAGAAGCACTGACAAACATCTGTCATGACTTTCATCACAGAAAAAGTAGGATCGAGTTCTTTGTACCCTTTGAGACATTTATCCTCCATTAACTTCACCACGGCATCAAGAGTAGGCATGTGAAAATCTGATTTACCAAGAACTGAGCCATAGTTCAAGACAATTTTCACCTCTCCGGATTGTGAGGAAGCTATCTCCAAGGTGGAAGGAGATGATTTCATCGTGTTTGTTTCAGCGTTGCTGTTAGCTGCTCCAACTGGAGAAGGTGGATTTCCATCGTTTGTATCTGATTCAACTACAGTTGCCGATGTGTTATAATCATCCTGTCTACCTTTTGACGAACCACTTGCAACTGGAGATTTTCCTTTACTCGATGAACCTGCAAATGCAGTTCACATTCTCTCAAAGAAGCAAAAGACGGCAACAACAACATACCGAGTGTATACCCACAAAGTGGAGTCTGGGGTGGGGAGGTTAAAGTGTACGCAGTCCATACCACTACCTCAGATGAAGTAGAGAGGTTGTTTCCGATAGACCCCCGGCTCATGATAGATAACAGTATAACAAACAACAAATATAAAAGCACACAACAAAATGGGATACAAAGAAGCAGAAGACACCACATAATCGTTGTATCAAAGTTAAAAAACAAGCAAAAAGTATTCCTCCCACCATTTCAAGTGGTGTTTTTACCTTTTCATTTTGGTATAATACATAAACCTGCCCTTTAACTCGGCCTTAGTTCACATCTATGACCTCCGACTTTGGATGTACACGAGTAGACAATTAAACTTATAAAAACTTGAACAAGTAGACACATGCGTCCCATGTGGCATAATGTACGTAGGGTGTCCTGCTAGGACACGAATTACCATGTAAGACACCACATATGATATGGGTGTCTACTTGTTCAACTTTATGCAAGTTTCAGTGCCTACTTGTGCACAACCAAAGTTGGAGGCATAAATGTAAGTTGAAGCCAAGTTGAAAGGCTCATTTATGTATTATGCCTTTCATTTTGTTTCAAAATAAGCGGTGTTTCATATAATTAAGGATGCATTAAATGATGTTCTTCCAATATTATCCTTATTTAAACAGTGTTTTCCATAACCAAGAAACTACTAAAGAGCTACATCATTTTGAAGATATTTATTAAGGGTAAGGGATTGAGTATTTCCCTAAAGAGGCATGCTGAAACTAAAACACACTTGTTTTGAAACAGAAGGAGTACTGGTAGTGATCAAGGACACAAAGTTCATAATGTCCTTGGGGCACATCTAGGAGTGGCAAAATTAGCATATGAAAACATAACCGGCCTAAGTTTGTTAGATCAACCCATTTTAGCCCAACCCATTTCAGCCATCTAAAAATTGGGTTGATATGTACGCCGTACGCAAAACTGACCCATGAGAGACCTTGTCAAAATATTTTTTTGTTTAATATGTTATATAGACATAGTACAAAGAAAAATAGTTTTATAAGGTATTTTGAATATTATAAAAGAACAAACAAAGAAGCTAAAACTTAGTAAGAACTCGGGTTGGACTTGGGTTAAGACCCGCGTTTTTAGCTCATTTTAGCTGCCAGAAAAGATAAGCATGGCCCTTATGCAAGGGTACAACAATATGCCCAGTGTAACGTGGGGTCTGGGGAGGGTACGATGTACCCTTGTGCATGTATGACATGCGCAAAAAGGATACTGCCTTCATCAATCACAAATAGCAACTTCATGTTTCTTTAACATTCATTCCTATATAGCTTGGAATACTTTCTGTACAGCGCCAAGAACAAATGGAAATGGATAATCCAACCAATTCTTGAAGTTGGATAGACAAACATGAAATTTGAAATTGGAAAATGTTTTCCAAATTTCTTTCTCATGTTCGATTGGTCAAAATTTTTTGGAAAACATTTTCTCTAGGAAAATAAGTTCCATAAAAATAAGGAAAATAACTTCCCTAATGAAAGGATGAAAACAAGTTTCACAAGTGGTATTCCACATTGATTGTGTCCTACCCGCTGTCCATCACATCTCATCTTCACCTCTACCCAAACAGCCTCCATATCCCACACCCCAACTCCTCACACACCAAAACCCTCCATAGTATTTGTCTAGATCATATACAAATGCTTTTAGGATAACTTTTTTTTGCTCCCAACACAAGAAATAAGTAAGACAACTTAGGAATTTTGGAACACACCCTCAGTGGAAAACTTAGGAATTTTGGAAACACACACAGGGCTTAGGAGCTGTTCAGATTGAAATTCTGCTTCGTTAAAGTCAATTTGACTTTAAGGGCATCATATAGTATTAAGTTGGTGTGTTGAAAGCAAAATCTGCAGAGCAAAGCAATCTTGTTCTAGAAGAAGGTACCATTCCATCTTCAGAACTTCGCCAACCAGAAGAGCACACATAAAACGAAAGAGTCCCTCCTTCCAACGCTTCTTCTACTATCACAAAATTGAATCATAAGAATGGAAATGAGATAATCTCTACCTGGGCGGGTGACGGCAAGAGGAACTTCAAGATGTGGCAGGTCATCAGTGACTGGCTCATCCTTAGGTTTGATAAAAGTGTGATTAGCAATAACATTCTTAGTAGGTGACACTGGGATGGCAGAACCAGAAGTAGATCCAGCTCTCCTAGGAACCGAAAGGCTCTTGTCCACGCCAGAAGGCTGAGATGAAGGAAATCCTTCCTGTGCTGCTAATGAGTTGGACAAAATGGGCTGCTTTCCTTTGTTTCTACCAAGTGATTCGTTGCCGATGGCCTGAGGGGAATCAAAAACACCCAGTGACTGGTTTTGCAAATGAGATTCAACAGACTCATTTGGTTGACTTGATTGATTTTTTAACCGCTGCCTCTTCAAAAGTGGTTCAGGCTCATCTTGCACCAGCGCCTCTTGCTGAAAGAAACCGAAAAATGAAACGACGGTAAAGGAGAGTGAGTAAAGAGATTTGAGAAAAAATGATATATCAGGAAATACAGTAGCCACAAAGCGAAAATAAAATTAGTCCAGTACTCCCACATTCTCAGTTGGCTTTGTACTTTCAGAATCCTGAAACGAAAAAGCATATGTCAGCAAAATAAGCTCCCACGAAGGAGACGGCAGACAACTGAAAACAAAGTACTCCTTCTGTTACATTTTATGTAAGTTTCTCCTTTTTAGCGTGTTCCAAATAAAATGATTTTGTAGCCACGGAAACGTCATGCCATGTTTAAGACCGCAAATTCAAAAAGTCATCTTTCCTTTCTTTAATTCCACGCCTAATCAAACACCCCGACATAAAATGAACCGGAGGGAGCACTCACTTAAAAGAAAGAGAAACAGAAGTGTACTAAATGAAAGAAACTAGCACCTTTGCTTCATCAGATTCGAATATTGCATCTGCAAGGGCCCTATAGTTCTCTGCTTCTATAAGGTCCCAATTTTTGTTATACAATCTTAGAAGATTCTTCAGAACTGGTTTCACCTTATCTCCAGGAATCCCGAGAGTTTTCATAGCACGGAAGGCACGATCAACCCTAGGGTTTGGAGGCATTGCTAATCACTGATTTAGATAGCAGATTTCGAATTAGTCACTGAGCCTGCATTGACACCATCTGCTTCAGAAGGGTACAAGAATACAAAATGCAAGATAGCCAACACAATTACACAACTGTAACGCCAACGACACATAAATGAGGCCATGAATACCAGATACCCCAAATATAATCTAAATCAAACATTCAAACCATAATTTTGATAGAAACTTAAATTACTTCCTCGGGTAAGTCGGTAAGAAAGTCACACAAAGCTAATGGGGATGTTTCCTCCATCAGATGGCTTTTGAAAATTCAACACTAGGACCACAAGAGTATTTAAAAGCTGAATTAGTCCAAGACCTGTAGTAGGTATAGTATCGAAGTAAGTCCTACAAGAGATAACACTGAATAATACATATACATTTGAAAGCAAAACTTCAAACATGACACATTACAACTTTAAAGGAACTTCATTAAGCAGGAAACTTTTACATCATCCAGTGCACTAGGTAGATTGCTTCCAGACAGCTGACGAATCTTCAACAATTACAATAGTAACAACTACGCCTCAATCTTAAGCTCATCCCAACCCAACATATACAAATAAGAAAAAGAAAAACAAGAAGTACTAGAAGTTGTCTATGCTTTCTAGGTTGGGAGAGTTTAAGGCCGGTTGGTTAATACTGGCTTTGGGGTGACACTCCGCTTCTTATACTCTTAGGAGGCGAGAAACGGGTTCATATAAAGACGGCTGAAGATTCTAGTCTATGAAATAATACTGCAAGCTTCATTTACCTTCTTAAGAAATTGTTATGAGCACAAGCAGGCAATCACAAAATCCAAACAAAGTTATTATCTAGTTTCATTCTCTTCTAACAATGTTGAACCCGGTCTAAACTATATTCATCCAATGAGCAGTCTATACACGTCAAAGGACAGGTACTTGTAAAGAAGTTTCGGGTTGTTCTTCAGTTACTGACAAATATCCCTCTGCATTCTAGATATCTTTGCTCCTCCGTTAGCGAAAAGCTCATTCTGAATTGTCAACTAACTTGAAGTTCAAACAAAATGTTCGAGTATCGATAAACATGTTTGAAAGTCACTCAAATACTCAAGCTCTCATATAGCTTTCATGTGGCAATTATGTTACATGTAATTGCCATTGCCGTTTACAATGAAAATACCATGTCTGTCAAGGGTAGCAAGATCCCCTGAGTTTAGCCAAGCCTGGTATAACACTAGGGCTTTGCTACTGGGGAGTTTTATTATGCACATAGAACCTAACCATGATTGACGATATCGTTCAGCTAAATGGTTCTTTTTTAAAAACCAGGTTTCCCAGTAAGTCCCACCAACGATTGCAGGCACTTTAGTTATGAAAAGAGGATGAAAACAAGTATGCAAGTCACTAGATTCGTAGCTTTAAGAAGAGTACAGAGTTACAACCACAGCATATACGAATTCTCAATTCATTGTAACGGAGAGTTACAAAAATTTATGATGAAACTACCAACTAACACCACTGTAATATCACTAAATCGCTATTAAAGCTAAATACTAATATGCTCTGAATCTAACATGTTACCAACATGGAAGACGATAACTAATATCTTTACGAGAATCTCTCATAACTAAAACTAAAATTTCATCCACACACAGCAAAAAGCAACTTGAAGGAATTTGACTCTAAATTTTATAAGAATAATCGAATTGCCATTAACTGCAAATATACTGCACAGTAGTAAATAAGAATCACACAGTGGCCTAGTGATCTAAGAGCTAGAGTAGCCACCTCGATAGCACGAATCCCGGTAGAGTCGGGATGAATTCCTTAGATCTGCGTAAGTCTTGGCAAGCAAGGTTACCTTTACCTCTCTTGACGGGAGGCAGCGGGTAACCCGTGGGATTAGCCGAGGTTCACACAAGTTGGCTCCAACATCACCTTTATTTGACCAAAAAAAAAAAAAAGATAAATTATGCACAACAATACTCCTAAAGCATCACGGCAGAGAGAAACACAATGCTGCCACAAAATCACTTAATACTTCGGAAATTAAAATTCAAAGCTGTTCTTATACTTGTTAACTGGCAAATTTTACCCAAACTGTAAAACCTTAGAGGCATTGAAGAATAGCACGTAAGCGAAATTCATTTCTACCTAAATAAATGATGAAAGTACTATCAAAGGAGCATGAAAACATGGAGTTCATGCAAAAGAATACTACAAAAGCACCACATAAGATACCCGTTTGAATACTCCAAAAGCACCACATAAGATACCCGTTTGACCATAAAAATTATTCACTTTTTTCCGGAATAATTTTTCGCTTCGCTTGAAAATTAGTGCTTGGCCATGCAAATTCGATATACAACTTGAAGTTATATATCGAATTTGGAAAGCAGGTTATAAGTTGTTTTCCAACTCATTTTTCACTTCTGAAGTTGTATTAAAGTACATTCAAGCACAAATACTATTCCAAATATTCTTAAGACATAGCATAATCAAACACAATTCCGACTCCATAAATTCCAAATAAAGTGAAAAATATTTGGAAAGCTGTAACCGAGAAAATTCACCCAAACTAGAAGCCCATTGGGGAGGGGGGCAGCATAGCAACCTAACCGCAATTTGAAATGATTTTTCACTTTATTTGAAAATCAACACTTGGTCGTCATGAACATTCTAAATTGAACTTGAAGTTATATCTGAGTACATTCAAGCATGAAAAAAAAAAAAACATTATTTCAAATATTCTTTGCAAAAAGCTAAGTTGCTCGAACTCTCCAAAAATGTTGTCGCACACGTGTTTGTCCTCCAAAATTACACCACTTTGAAGGATCCGACACGCACCCGGTAACATTTTTTGAAGAGCTCAAGCAACATAGGCAATACAACCAAACACTTACTCACAAAATTTCATATAGTCAACCAACTGATCTACTATTAAAATTTCTCACAAAAACATAAATAAACAAATTATGATTCAATTTTCAAAACGCACATTTCAGGTAGTCAACCAACTGAGCTACTAATAAAATTTCTCATATAAACTTAAATAAACAAATTATGATTCAATTTTCAAAACCCACAAACTAATCTGAACCTGCTAATTCAGATAGTCATTTCTCACATAACATAAATAAACAAATTATGATTCAATTTTCAAAATGCACAAACTAATCCTATTAATATTTCAGATAGTCAACCAACTAACTGAGCAACAATTAAAATTTCTCGCATAACTTAAATAAACAAATTATTATTCAATTTTCAAAATGCACTTGCTAATATTTCAGATAGTGAACCAACAGAGCTACTATTAAAATTTCTCACAAAAACATAAATAAACCAGATAGTCAACCAACTGAGCTACTATTAAAATTTCTCACAAAAACATAAATAAACAAATTATGATTCAATTTTCAAAACCCACAAACTAATCAGAACCTGCTAATATTTCAAATAGTCAACCAACTGAGCTACAATTAAAAATTTCTCACATAACATAAATAAACAAATTATTATTCAATTTTCAAAATGCACCTGCTAATATTTCAGATGGTCAACCAACTGAGCTATTATTAAAATTTCTCACATAAACATAAATAAGCAGATTATGATTCAATATTCAAAACGGACAAGCTAAAAAGTTCTACACAGATAATGTATGTAAATTTTGAGAATGAGTATCTACCATGGAAAATGAGATTAAATGGTGAATGGGAACTGGAGAATTAGCAGAGAAAATGAAGGCACCACGGCGGAGAATTTTATTATTGTATGAACAAAGGAGAAGGAGAACACGAGAGAAATACTTATTTTTGGGAATCGACGCGTGCACTTTGGTGTATTTACTTTTTTTTTTTTTTTTTTCTTTTTCTTTCAAATGGTCCTTGCAAATCTACTTTATTTATTTTTAATATGTTATTTTCGTCCTTATTTATTTTTATAGTCCCTTTACAGTTCATTTATTAAGAGAAAAAAAGTTTAAAATATATCTAAATTTTGATGAAAATGCACTATTTTCATCCTAAACTATACATGAAATTGCTGAGATACATCCGAACTTAAGAAGAAATGGACTAATTAAAATCGTATTTTTGACAACCTTAGTGTCTACGTGGCACATACGTGGACTTTCAGTGTGTTGATTCATTGATGTGCCACGTAAGCACTAAGATTGTTAAAAATATGATTTTAATTAGCTTAGGGGTGATAGGACCCTCCTAAAATTCGAATGTGTCTTAGCAATTTCATGTATAGTTCAGAATGAAAACTGACCATTTTCTGTAAAAATTATTATTTGTTTCTATGTAGTGTATTTACTTTTTTATTTTTGTGCTTTCAAATGGTCCTTGAAGTTGGGTGGCAAATCTACACTTATTTCATTTTTATGCTATTTTTGTCCAATTTATTTGTCTTATTTATTTTTATAGTCCCTTACAAATAAGGATAGGCATAAAATATCGAAAATCGAATCACCGAATCAAATTAAAAAAATTGGTAATTGGCATTTGGTAATTCTGTACTTGATATGGTATTTGGGAATAAATACTTTATATTTTGGTATTTGGGATTGGATTTGGTACAAGATATTAATACCGTTTGGTATTCGGTATTTACCGAATACCGATATATATATATATATATATATATACACATACGATATGTCTAACCAACCCAATAAATAATAGTATTAGTCATCTCAAAGAATCTCTTAGACCTTGGTAATATATTCGTAAAAAGCAACAAAAATAATGTTAAATAGGGTTTCTTTTAAATATACTCTTTGAAGTTTAAACATACATTTGAACATTTTTAATTTTAATATGGTATTACCAAATACCGTATCGAATCGAAATTTAACTTACCGATTACCGGACCGATATTTATAAGTATGGTATATGGTATCTACGTTCAAATACCGATTACCGAATCCAAAATTTGAAAATACCGAACCAAATACCGAACGCCCAACCCTATTTACAAATATTCCTTTCATTTCATTTTACTCAATTGACATTTGATCATGAGAAAAATCACTTTTTAAAGAAAATTATTTTATTTTAATAAAAAATTGAGGAGGATATATTTATTTGTATATTTTTTTTACATTGAATTAAGCAAATTAGATCAGGGTGTGATTTATTTAAAAAAATTAGGTAATTTAACACTGATTTAGATTTTTTGTAAAAGGGGTACAAGTGAGAAAAAATTTAACAATGAGGGTAAATATGACCACAAAGTATGAAATTAAGGGTAAATTTGATCCTAAAATATGACGAAGCATATATTTAGTCAATTTTTTAAAGTAGAGAGATAAATTTAACCTCAAAATATGATAAGGACTAAGGAGGGTAAAATTAACCCTAAAATATGACGAATGATACATTTAATTAATTTTTTTAAAATAGAGGGATAAAGTTAGGATAAATTACTTATAACCACACCTTAAGTTTCTGTTATTACTTAAAATCCCATCCAACCAAACTAATTACAAAAATCCCTTTTTACTCAAAACAGTTACCTATTTTCTAATACATCTAAAAACCCTACCCACAACCCCTTATTGTGCCACAAATCAAGCCCAAAAATCAGAAAATATATCCCACAATTTTATCAACTCACATATTTTGAATTTCCACCATGTTCTCATCTTCATCTTCTACTTCAATATTCATGTTACAATTTTCATTAACTTTCTTTTGAATTTTCACCATGTTCTCATCTGCTAAATTAAATTTAACAACTCCATCTTTTTACCATTAACTTTCTTTTTTAATTTTCACAATTTCATTATCATGTTGAGTGAAGTAGTTGTTGGAAATGGTAACACCGGTAGTCCATGAATAACGTCAATAAGTCCATCGGTGCAACGTGCAAGATAGCAATGGTCGATCCAAATATTCGACGATGCAAATATATCAACCATTAATTTTCTTTTTAAATTTTCACCATTTCATCATGATATGAAAGACATTAATTTTCGTGAAAATCGATTGAAATATCAAAATGACCCCGCTATGATGAAGAAGTTATTGATTATTGCATTTGTAAAGAGGAAGAAATTAGTTACAAAAAATCAATTTTCGTGACAATGCATGCGTTCTAATATATCATAACTTTTTACTTGTGATTTTTGATTCTTTATAGATATGATACATTCAATATACTGCATCTAATACATTTAATATACCACATCTGATACATAGATTCAAGGCTAATGCTTTACGATACATAATGCAGCATATATGTGATTATGGTTCAGTTTGATACTTGATACATGTAATATACTTATTATGATACATAGAGCTAATTTTGTCGAGATTTTAGATTTATATGATACATTCTGAAAATTGTACGAGAGTTTTAGTTTGTTTCACACTTGATACATTAAACATTATGAGTATGATACATAAGTATGAGATATATCATTACTTCTCATACATAGTAAATGTTGAAGTTGATTTGTATTGTTTTTTTCATTCTATACATTCAACTTTATTTGAACTTTATTTATGTCCCAAAAATAATATCAGATGTTTTAACTGAAGTTTCTGCAATGGAAGACATCTCCAACAAATTAACAAAGTTCAATCAATTTATTGTTGCTTTAGAAGAAGAACTCAGAAAAATCAAAACTTTCAAACGTGAACTGCCCTTTTGTATGGTTCTCCTAAAGGATGGTCAGTTTTTTTCTTTTGTTTTTTCAATTCTCAGAATTATTTTAGGAATTTAATTATTTAGTTATTGTTTTTAATTATTGTTACAGCTATTGAAAGATTAAAGGAGGAAGCTTTGCAGTATAAAGGGAAAGATAAAAGGCTTGAGATGGAAGAATTAAAAAGATATAATTGCTCAATTAGAATCGCATTAATTGCTCCATTATTTACTCTTTTATTGTTATTTTCCTTTTTTATAGTCAATTAGTTTGGTAGTTATGTATCTGTAGGTTATGTATCAGGACCAAACTTATGTATCATATCCGAAATATTAAGTAATTAATATAAAAATTGGGAAAGAAAGTAATTAGATAGCAAAGTGTTGAGATTTATGTTGTTTACCCATAAAGTTAACCTTTTTCCTTTTCCTTTTCTTTCAAATGGTCCTGTGTATTTACTTTTTTCTTTTCCCTTTCAAATGGTGCTTGGAAGTTTGGGTGCAAATCTACCTTTTTTTTCTTTTATGCTATTTTCGTCCAAGTTAGGTCTAAAGAGGTTAAAATATAAACAGAACTTATGGCTACCTCAAGGAGATAGAAAGGCTAATTATAAAAATCATCTGCTCAAGTGTAACATATACAGGTACAATTATATTCAAATGGTTATATAAAAAATTACGTATATAGTTTATATTATTTTGAATCTATTTCAAGAGTTTGCTATGATTTTTTCAGGTTCAATTTATATTACAACTCTTTTTGTTTAGTGTAGTTTTAATTTTGCGATTCTTTTGGAGTTTTGACGAAAACTTTTTATATTTGTACAATTAAAAATAAATTTAACAATTAAAGTTTGATAAATGTCCAATAGAGATCAAAAATATTTATTTTCAACAAACTTAAAGAATCAAAACTGCGTAGTTAATACTTAAGGGACCATCTCAAACCTACTATCAAAGAGAATGGACCATTTTTGTCAATTTCTCAAGCAAATCCACAATATTAACCTACTCTTTCCGTTTCATTTTACTTGATTCAGGTTGACTTGATACAATTTTAATTTTTTTGGTTAAGAGTATATTTTATTAAGATAGCATTATTAATAATGCTTTGAAAATTAAAATTTGACTAATTCCACGTTATATACTTCCTTCGTTTCTAAATAATTAGTCTTTTTTTAACTTGGCGTTGCTCTTAAAAAAATATTTATTAGTGGTTTATTTTATTAAATTAGCCTTATTAATTATGTTTTGCAAATATAAATTTGAATAAATATACTTTATTTAGTCATATAATGTTGAGGGTAATATTGAAAGAACGACTGAGTACATCTTACCCCCCAGACTTCACTGTGTGGAAATACACTGAGATTGTTGTTGTTGTTGTTGTTGGTAATATTGAAAGAGCATACTCCCTCCGTCCCAAATTGAGATGACACATTGATTAAGAAAAACAATTAATAACATGCCTAGTTTACCATAATACCCCTATTAAATGATAATTACAATTTAATTTGAAGAAAAAGTAATTAATGCAAAGGGTAAAATATGAAAAAAAAAAATTGTCTTGTCTTGATTAATAAAAAAAGACAAGTAAAATGGAAAATCAAATTAGAAAATTTGGGACGAGTAATTTGGGATGGAGGGAGTAATAAAACCATCTTGATTTCATCAAATAGATAACTAAATTAAAATAAATATTAAAAAAAAAAGAGGACCAACTAAAACGAAATAGAGGAAGTAGTTATTTAATACTAACGACAGTATAGAAAAAAGTAATAAAATCTTTTAATTTGCTGCCACTTTGTAAAATTGAAGTTTGGTCTGCGTATAGTTTATCCTTTATATTATTGTTGTTGCAATTTTAAAATGGCAAAATAATTGGATGGTCATTTGTACTATGTCCGTTTTGTAATGTGAATACTCATACTTACATATTTGTTATCTGGACCCTTGAACCCACTAAAAAACAATATTTTAAACCCTTTGACCGCTAATCAAACCTATGTGGCTTTAAAATGGTTGATTAGGACAAGGCGCGTGTAGGCACGTGCCTAAGGTGCGAGTGGGGGTCAATTTTTGGTTATATTTATATTTAAAAAATTAAAAAAAAATCCTCCAACTACAACTTTTTAAATTTTAATATATTTTTAAAAGTTAAAAAACAGTAAATTTTCAAAAAAAAAAAAAAGACCCCTCCCCCAACCCCTCCCCGTCCAGCACCCCGCACCCCGCACCCCATCCCATCGTTGTCCACCAGTCCCCACCCCCACCGACTGTCATGACCATTGTAAAATCACAATTGCAATGGCAAAGTGCAACTTCTCAAGCCTAAAATACAACAATTCACAATATAAAAACAAACAAATCAACACAATCGAATAGAACTTGAGCAATTTTTTTTCAAACAAATCAATACAAACCAACAAGAATCAGAAGATGAAGATGAAGAATCAACAAGAAACAAACAAATAAATGACGTGATTTTCTTTCTTGTTCGATTCACTTCTCAATTTTTCCAAACAAACAACAAGAATCTAATAACATAGACTTCAACCAATACTGCATACTCTAGCATTGTGATCTCAATATACTTCTCTATAGCTTAACCTCCAACTACTCCCCATAAAACATAACTGAACGAAAGCTTGGATGTCCTACTTAGATGAGTTCTCATAATCACCAACTGTTGTAAATTGAGTAATCCTAAGATCTGCACACAGTTGTGAAAAAGATGATGGTTGTCTTAAATTTTAGGTGCAAAATCGGATAGAGCAGTGTCTTCGGTAATACATGAGTTAGAAAGAAGTTGTGAACACTCTCTTAATCCAGGTCAAAATCAACGCAATCAACTTTTTCGATTCGCATTTCTCAAATTTTTCAAACAAACAACAAGAATCAACAAGAAACAAATAAATCAACTTCTTCGATTCTCACTTCTCAATTTTTTTAAAGAGCAAAAAGAATAAGAAGATGAAGATGATGAAGGAAAAGAAGAATCAGAATTGGAGGGAGAAGTAAAAGAAAAAGAAGAAGAAGAAACGCAAGAAGAAAATCAGTAAAAAAAAAAAAGGGGGGGAAAAGAGAAAGGAAAAGAGGGGAGGGTTGATTTTTATTTATTTTAATATTTAATATTTTTTATACTTAAAAATGACGTGGAAGATGACGTGACAACTGACGTGGGGCGAGTGTATTATACTCACCGAAAAAAGGTTTAAAATGTTGTTTTTCAGTGGATTTAAGGGTCCAGATGACATACAAGTAAGTAGGAGTATCCATATTACAAAACGGACATAGTACAAGGGTCGATCGATCCATTTTATCTTTTAATAAATCAAGAGAATTTTATTATTTTTTATATTAAATAACTACATAAATTGTTATAATCAATTTTAGAGTTAGAAAACTACTCCCTTCATTTAAAAAATAATGACATACTTTTCTTTTTAATCTGTTTTAAAAAAAAATGATTTTTTTTCTTTTTTTTGGCAATATTTTAATTCTAACTTTCCATGTCACATGTTTAGGACCACGAGATTAAAGAATATTTTGATATATTTGAGATCTGACACAACTTTAATTTTAAACCACAAAATTTAAAAGTTTTCTTTATTTTCTTGAATTTTGTATCAAGTCAAAGTATGTCATTCGTTTTTAAACGAAAGGAGTAATATATAACAAATGGAGTATAATTTATATATTAGTTTAGTATGAAATTTTTTAGATGTAGATTCCTCGAGGGAACAATTGTGTTGTGGACGTAAGTGTTTTTATAACAAAATTAACAGTCACTTCATTTTCAATTATATCTTACTGAGGACACATAGGGTCGTTTGGTTGAAAAATAACTTATCCCTAAATTAGCTATCGAAATCTTTCGACATAATTTATAGCATCGAAATTGGAGGAAAGACGAAACCTATGAAGAAAATTTCTACCGGGGTTGTTTTTTTACCTCTATTACCGAGGGACTTTTGAAGACAGTCTCTCTACCTCCCTGTAGTAAAGTCTTTGCATATACTTTACCCTCCCACAGACGCCACACGTGAAATTTTACTGGGTATATTGTTATTTTTTCCTCTATACAAGTAGAAATGCACAACAACAACAACAACAACAACATATCAAGTGTGTTTCCACAATGTGTTCAACAACAACAACACGAGTAGTGTAATTCAATAAGTGGGGTTTGAGGAGTGTATTGTGATCAGAGTTTACCCACCTACCTTTTGAAGGTAGAGAGGCACCCGAATTCAAACTTACCCCTACCTTCTGAAGATAGAGACGTCGTTTTTTCCTCGGTCCAAAACGCACATAGAAATGATATATAGAGATATAACAAACAAACAACAGAACATCAAAAAAAAAAGATTATTCATATATTAGAAACAACTTATTCTTCTCACACCCAAGAGTGGGGCCTAGTGGCCAATGAAAAGGGTTAAGAACCGGAGGTTTTAGGTTCGAATTTCACTAGAGACAAAAAAATACTAGGCGATTCTTTCCATCTGTTCTACTCTTGATGGACAGAATTAACTGATATATCTATTGCTGCTGGTGGGAGGTGACAGGTATCCCGTGAATCTAGTCGAGTGCACGAAAGCTGACCCGAACACTGCGGTTATCCAAAAATGATGGTTAGGAAAAGGATTCAGTCCATGAACTCTTCTAAGCAGTGCAATCCAACAAGTGGGGTTTGTGGAGGATAGGATGTACGAAGAAGACCTTATCCCTACCTTTAGTGGGGTAGAGAGATTATTTTCGACAGTTAACTCATTAACCTCACAATAATCAAAAAATTGAGCACTTGCCCATGACAAAGGAGTAAATCTATCCATAAATAACACACACACAATGAATCAATCAACGAAATCAGAATTCCAAATTAATTGGGGTAAGTCATATGAATCCTGTTATCCTTTCCATTCTATTCACACAATATGAAAAAATATGAAGTAACCATAACTCTGTAACTCACAAAAAGTTTCTATTTGCTGTATTTCACAAAATTCTTACTTCTTAAGCACCAGATAGTGAAATTAACTTCATCTAACACAAATATCTAGCATATCAGTGTAACGAACCCAAATTCTCAACTCAACAATCAATACACAAAGTGAACAAAACTAATCAATGTTGATTAATACAGAAAGGAGAAATTACAGTACGAAGAAGGGGAATAATAGTAGAAGGGGATGAGTGGCCTAGAGAGAATTGGGGATGAGAAGCATAGTCTTTGCCTAAACAATTATTACAATTTGCATAAGTCTATTCTTCTTAGAATGTATACTATTTAATAATCCGTATCCCACACATAACCACTTAATGTGGTATTAGACTACTTCGATCCATTCATAACGTCAATCTATGAAAAAAAACAGACAACTTTAGGTATCTAGAGACGCCCAATCTCAATCCAACATTCCCTGGGTTTACTCATGACTTATGTTGCTCGGACTCTTCAAAAATGTCTGCAGGTGCATATCAAATCCTCTAAAAATAGCTATGTTGCTCGGACTCTTCAATAATTTCAACGGATGCGTGTCGGATCCGTCAAATCTAGTGTATTTTAGGAGAATCCGACAAGATGCGGCATTGAGTGAAGAGTCCGAGGAACATAGAAAAAATAGTATATTTTTTAAAGATTCAACATAGGTGCGACAACATATTTGAAGAATCTGAGCAACTGAACTCATGGCACATCAAATGAATTGGATGCAAAATACTACATCCGAACATCCCATTAGCATCATATAATTGCAAAGTCCCCAAAACGCTAAAAATATGTTGTTTTTTATAATCGTAGTATCTGGGCAATGCTATTTTATATTACAACTCTTTTTATTTAGTGTAGTTTTAATTTTGCGATTCTTTTGGAGTTTTGAAGAAAATTTTTTATATTTGTACAATTAAAATTAAATTTAACAATCAAAGTCTGATAAATATTCAATAGAGAATACAAATATTTATTTTCACCAAACTTAAAAGAATCAAAACTGCTTAGTTAATACTTAAGGGACTATCTAGAACCTACTATGAAAGAAAATGGACCATTTTTGTCAATTTTTCAAGCAGATCTACGTTTCAATCTACTCTTTCTGTTTCATTTTACTTGATTCATGTTGACTTAACACAATTCTTAATTTTTTTTTAAATTAAAAAATATTTCATTAAGCTATCATTATTTATAATGCTTTAAAAATCTAAATTTAACTAATTAAGTTATGTAATTATTTAATAAAGTCTTTTAATTTGCTACCACTTTGTGGAATTGAGATTTAATATGTGTATACTTTATTCTTTTCAAACTTTACTTTATGAGATACACTAGGTATATTATTATTGTTGTAATTTTAGCAAATCAAGAGAATTTTATTATTTTTATCCTACATTATTCTTTATTCTAAGTATTAAATAACTGCATAAAATTGTATAATCAAATTTAGAGCTTCAAAAGCTATCATTAATAAAATCTTAGTAAAAATATGCCTTTGATCAAATTTTCTTAAAAAATGTGTCAGGTCAATAAGAAGTCAAGAAATATACAACAAATGGAGTATAATTTATATATTAATTCAGTATGAAAAATCTTTTAGACGTACAGATTTCTCGAGGGAACGATTGTGTTCTTTACGACACAATTAACAATTCACTTCATTTTCAATTATACCTTACCTTAAATTCTTTAATTATAAAAATTCATAAACTTCTAATTCTAAATTTAATTTACGACATAGAGAAGTCATTTGATTGAAAATAATAAGTTATTCTGAAATTACTAATTCCCGAATTAGCTATCAAAGTCTTTCTACATAATTTATAGCATCGAAATTGGAGGAAAGATGAAACTTGAGAAGAAAATTTCAATAGGGGTTATTTTTCCCTTTACTGCCGAGGGTCTTTTGGAGACCACCTCTCTACCTCCCCGAAGTAGTGGTAAAATCTCTACATATACTTTACCCTCTACAAACCCCACGCGTGAAATTTTACTGGATATGTTGTTTTTTCCTCTATACACGTGGAAATGCACAACAACAACATACTCGGTGTATTTCCACAAAGTGTTCAACAACCAACAACATGAGTAGTGTAATTCAATAAGGGGGTTTAAGGAGTGTGCTGGTGATCAGACCTTACCCCCTACCTTTTGAAGGCAAAGAGACACCCGAACTTAAAAGCGCACTTGCCAAAAATTAAACTTCATTTTGCCTTATGACATAACAACATACCCAACATAGTTCGTCCCACAAGTAAGGTCTGAAGAGGGTAGCATGTAGTGCAGCCTTACCCCTATCTTGTGAAGGTAAAGAGGTGGTTGCCTCCTCGACCCAAAACGCACATAGAAATGATATATGAAGATACAACAAACAAACAGCAGAACATCACATTAACAAACATTTCACCCAGGGAAAAAAGATTATTCATATATTAGAAACAACTGATTCTTCTAGAACCCAAGAGTGTGACCTAGAGGTCAATGAAGTGGATTGAGAACCTGAAATCTCATGTTCGAATCCCAGTTAGAGGCAGGTGATTCTTCTCATCTGTCCTAGCCTTGGTGGATAGAGTTAACTAGTATCTGTTGCCGGTGGGAGTAACAGATCTCCCGTGAATTTAGTCAAGATATCCAAAAGCTGGCCCGAACACCACGGTTATCAAAAAAGAAACACCTGTCACTAACTTTGAAGCCTACCAACTTTTTTATCTAGAAGTATAACCTACCAAATCTAGTCAACATGTCCTCTTGTTTTTCCTAGATATGCACAGAAGATTATATTCAACTGAAAGTTGCATTCACCGACAATTGACAGTTAGGAAAAGATTCAGTCCATGAACTCTTCTAACAACTCAACATATCTAAAAAAGCTTAGCAAGTGCCGCAAATTATTGTCCACTGAAGACTACTATATGCAATCAGCTCCAGCAGCTGCCGGGGGTCTATTGGAAGCAACCTCTCGACTTCTCGGGAGTAGTGGTATGGACTGCGTACATTTTACCCTCTCCAAACCCCACTATGTGGGAATATACTGGGTTTGTTGTTGTTGTACAAACCCAGCATCTGAAGAAAAAGGAACCGTGGCTGCACTGATTGATCAGTGACAGTGCGACTAGGAAAAGTAAAACTATTGAAGAAAACCTCATCATCGTCTTTATGACCTGACTTTCTCTAGGCATTTGGGCAAAAGCATAAAAGCTGAGATACGCTGTTACCACATTACAACAATAACAACGACAACATAACCATATGAAGATCTTATCCCTACCTCTTGTGAGGTAGAGAGACTTTTTCCGACAGACCCTTGACTCATTAACCTCACAATAATCAAACAAGAAGATAGATGACCTGAGTAACCAACTTCTAGGAAATTTATCCATAGTCTATCTTCCAATGGGTACTTGAGATTCATCTCAATCTCACCTTTTACGTCTTCATTAAACGAAGAGCATCCACAGATACCTCTACGGCCATTTATACTGATATTAATATGAGAAAAAACGAATCCAATCCATTGAATGACTCATATCTTTCTTGAAAAAAGAAACTCTCAAAAGCTAAAAAATGGCAGCTTAGTGCACTAAAGCTCCCGCTATGCGCAGGGTCTGGGGAAGGGCCTCACCACAAGGGTGTATTGTATGCAGCCTTACCTTGTATTTCTGCAAGAGGCCGTTTCCAAGACTTGAACCCGTGACCTCCTAGTCACATGACAACAACTTTACTGGTTACTCCAAGGCTCCCCTTCAAACTCTCAATAGCCATAGTAGCAAATTCCTCCTAAACTTCTAACATAGAAATTTATGAAAGATTTTCCAAAAGAAATAAACAATGCTGATGCATGAAACTATATTTACACAAAGAATAATCAGGAACTAGCACTTCTACAGGATTGAATAAAGTTACAAACACCATTTTGAGGTTAGTAAAAATAATCATGATGAAATTCATGAGCGCCTGCCATCATGATGAATTTCATAGACTGATATGCTAAGATATTTGTGTTAGATGAAGTTAATTGCACTATCTGGTGCTGCTTAAAAGACTAAGAATTTTGTTAAATACAGCAAATAGAAACTTTTTGTGAGTTAACAGAGTTAAACGAATTCATAGATATTACAAGAGTAATAGAGAAAGTAATTATCAAAATTAATATCCATTACACAACAAAAAATCAAAAATATCAACAACAACATACCCAGTGAAATCCCGCAATGTAGGTTCTGGGATGATGGAGCGTACGTAAACCTCATCCCTACTTCGTGGAGGTAGACAGTTCGTACCTCGTGGAGGTAGACAGTTCGCTTCCAATGTGATAACATAGTACTAATAGAGAAATTAATTGCCAAAAAATAATATCCATTACACAACAAAAATCGAAAATATCAAATCCAACATATCAAACGAATTGAGCTTCAAAACGCTAGATTATTGCGAAGTTACCTAAGACTCTAAAAAAGTAAATTCTCACTTTGGTCCAGTGGGAGGAGGAGCAGGACCACTTCCTAACAAGCTAGCTTTTTTGCATCTCAAACTCAGTAAGCTAAGCATCTCAATAACATAGTAATACAACAACAACAACATAATAATAATAATAATCAACAACATACCCAGTGAAATCCCGCAAAGTGGGTTCTTTGAGGATAGAGTACATAAACACTATTTGCTTCCGATACGATAACATAGTAGTAATAGAGAAAGTAATTGCCGTAAATAGGATCCATTACAAAACGAAGATCAAAAAAATCAAATCCAGCACATTAAACGAATCGAGTATCAAAACCCTAAATAGCATCATGTTATTGCAAGTTGCATGAGACACTAAAAAGTCAATTCATATCCATCAATTCTCTCATCTAAAGACAAAATTAAAACTCTCACTTTGTTCCAGCAGCAGGAGGAGGAGCAGGACCACTTCCCAACAAGCTAGCTTGTTGCATCTCAAGCTCTTTAAGCTATGCATCACTATCCATCTCGATAACATAGTAATACAACAACATACCCAGTGAGATCACACAAAGTGAGTCCCGGGTACCCAAACCTTATCCCCACCTAAAAAGTAGTGGTGTTGTTCCGATACAATAACATAGTAATAGAGAAATTAATTGCCAAAAATAATATCCATTACACAACCAAAATCGAAAACATCAAACCAACACACATCAAATCATTGCAAAGTTCCCTAAGACACTAAAAAAAGTGATTTAATCTCGACAAAAATAATCGAAATCAAAATTCTCACTTTGGTGGTCTAGCGGGAGGAGGAGCACCCAACAAGCTAGCTTGTTGCATTTCAAGTTAAGTAAGTTGAGCATCACTATCCATATAGATAACATTATACAACAACAACATACCAACACACCCAATGAGATCAGTCTGGAGTACCCAGACCTTATCCCTACCTCAGAAGTACATAGTAATAGAGAAATTAATTGCCAAAAATAATATCCATTACACAGCAAAAATCAAAAATACCAAATCCTCAAGCTTCAAATCCCTAAAAGTCAATAATTCCAAAGCATTATATTATTGCAAAGTTCCCTAAGACACTAAAAAAAAAGTAATTTAATCTCAACATTAAAATTCTCACTTTGGTCCCGTGGAAAGAGGACCAGGACCACTTCCAAACAAGCTAGCTTGTTGCATCTCAAGCTCACTAAACTAAGCATCTCAATAACATAGTAATACAACAACAACATAATAATAATAATAATCAACAACAACATACCCACTGAAATCCCGCAAGCATAGAGAGTACGCAAACCTTATTCCTGCCTCATAGAGGCAGACAGGTTGCTTCCGATACGATAACAAAGTAGTAATAGAGAATGTAATTGCCAAAAATATAATCCATTACACAGCAAAAATCGAAAATATCAAATACTTAGAGCTTCAAAACCCTAGATTTTAAAAATTCCATAGCATCAAATTATTGCAAAGTTCCCTAAGACTCTACAAAAAGTAAATTCTCACTTTGTTCCAGCTGGAGGAGCAGGGCCACTTCCCAACAAGCTAGCTTGTTGCATCTCAAATTCACTGAGCTGCGCATCTCGATCCATCTCGATAATCAACGGAACAACGAGTATGAGAAAAGTAGTTCCAGCAATCCACGCAGCTCTTCCGGTACTCTTGAGAAGCTTCTTCGCTACGAAGGCGGCGTCGGAAGCGGCACGTCTACCTTGATAAACGATTGGTGATTCGGTAATAGATGACGTAACCCTAGAGAGAATTCCATCGCCGGCGCCTGCCGGAATTGAACCAACGCCTCTGTTGAAAAACATAGGGTTATGAGGAGGAGGAAGGAGGATTTGGGGATTTTTTGGGGGGGTGGAGGGGGGGAGAGATATTTGAGATGGATGTATAATTAGTTTTATTTATAGTTTTTCATTTGGTGTTCGGTATTCATACTGTATTCTGTATTTATGTGGAAAAGGGATTAAATTTACTTTAATATTTTAAAAAATAAATTAATTAAATATATTATATATCATACTTTGCATATTATATTTTAGGGTTAAATTTATCTTTATACTTAAAAAAAAATGACTGATTATATTCTTTATTGTATTTTTGAGCTAAATTTATCTCGATATCATATATCGTGGTTAAATTTACTCTAATATTTTTAAAAAATGGATTAAATATATTATTTATTATATTTTTGGCTAAATTTATCCTTGTTGTCAATACCAAGGCTAAAATGATTTTGTTTATAGTTTCTCGTTCTTCGTATTCGATATTCGAAGCACCCGTTCATTAAATGTTGGTTGCTCAAAGCAAATGCAACACAAATAATTTACTTGCCCCCATAAAGTTGCATTTATTATTAGTTTGCATAATTAGTTCTGAATCTTGTCTGAGCAACTTATTGGCCAAATATTTATCACAAGAGGTGAAGGTTGTAATTTATATTGCTAATCTTAGTGCTATGCAGCTACTTTTGATATTTTGATTGCTCATTGTAACACATAACGAAAAGTTAGCAAATAAGTACTAAATATAACATTTTTTTGCATTGTTTAAGTGATATAGGACTATGGATATGTGTTCCAAATTGAATTTGCAAAACTCTCGAGTCATTTCGATCTAGTGCAGTTAATAAGCTTTGTGTAATATTACAGTGAAAGAAAAATACAAATAGTAGTTGGCATTTGTTTATGATTGTTGGTTGTGGATATGTGCAATTAATAAAGGCTTTGTGTAATATTAAAAAAAAAAAAAAACAGGTTTATATGCAATAATAATAAAAATTGGAATTAGAATGAAAAAAAGTGAAAACAACAAAAATTTGTTTTTACTTTTTAGAAAACAATTTTGGAATATCTACGACCAAACACCACAAATTCTATAAAGTGAAAAAAAAATCCAAAAAAAAAGTGAATAATTTCTATGGCCAAAAAACATCTTATACTCTATGTCATACTATGAAATCAAATTTATCCTCAATGCTAAGAATTTTTTCACATGCAACTTTCTTTTCCCCTCCATTTTGCAAATCTCTTACTCTTTTTTACTCTTCTTTTCTTAAATGGAGCTCAAATCCGCAGAGGATTAGTCCTTAATCTGTCGGGTTAGGGGATACCTTGGGAAATACAAATGTACAATAGAATGTATCTTACCAAATATTGGGTTACAGATACATAAGAAAGATGTCTTCTGTTAAAAATCTGATAAAAAATAAGTATCAGAATATTTTTTTTGTGTTGCTAATACAAACGATTTCTACGATATTAACACATAAGAATTATTTATCAGATTATGCAATATCGGTGTCTAACTTATGTATTGCGAGAATCTAAAATTCGGAAACTTTTGTAAATATAAAACAATTGGGATTTTTTGTATTACGGCATCAAACAGTAGAAATTTATGAAAATTTGCCGTAAAAATTATTAGATTTCATATGCATTAGACGGATCAATCGGGTCGGATCCAACAGAACCCGGAATGGGTCCATTTTCATCTAACAACACTCTAATGGCGGCAAACAAATCCCCCAAATCTCTATAAATTCACTCCAAATCAAAAACTAATCAGATCAAAAAATGGCGGATGATGAAGCAGAGATGTACGATGGAGTTAGGGCACAGTTCCCATTATCCTTTGGTAAACAGCCTCAAGCTCATAAATCCCTCCAACTCATTCACAATTCCACTCGCCGGACCACCAACTCCTCCGCCGTCATCACCACCACATCCACCTCCGCCGCGGCCGGCAGTAAACTTGAGGCATCGCCTTTCCCTTCTCTATCTACTTCCTCTAAATCATGGCTTAATTCGCTCAAAAACCCTAATTATAAATCCAATATCATCGGCCCAACCCGTCCTAATACTGGACTGAGCTCGAGAAATGACAAGTCGGAAGAGGAGGAGGAGGATAGTGCTATTATTGGGCCACGTAGACCCGCAGTTGATGCGAAGACGGAGGATGATGAGGAAGGTGAAACGATTGGGCCGCCTAGGCCTGTAGTTGATGCGAAGACGGGGTATGAGGATGATGAGGAAGGTGAGATGATTGGACCGCCTAGGCCTGCAGTTGATGCAAAGGCGGGGGAGGATGAGGATGGGGAAATGATTGGGCCACCACGACCTCCGAGGCAAGATTCGGAGGATGAGATGGAAGAAGAAGAGGAAGAGGAACAGAATCGGTATAGGATACCTTTGAGTAATGAAATTGTACTCAAAGGACATACAAAGGTTCCATTTTTATTTGCGCTTTCCTAATTTATATGTATGGTTTCCCTTCAACTATTATTACATTCCCAGCTCATTCTACTTAGCTTGTGTGAATTAAGCATAGACAGTCCTTAACTCCAAAGTACTATACTCACTCTATTTCAGTTTGTTTGTCTGGTTCTTTGACTTAACATGAAGTTTAAGAAAGTAATTGACTTTGCACCCAAGGGTGTGGCCTAGTGGTTCAATGAAGTTGGGTTGAGCACCATGAGGTATTAGGTTCAATTCCCAATAGAGACAACATTAGGTGATTTTTTCCCATCTGTTCTAGCCTTGGTGGACGGGGTTACCTGTACCTGATACTGGTGGAGGTGGCCGGTATCTCGTGGAATTAGTCAAGGTGCGCGCAATCTGGCCTGGACACCATGGTTATCAAAAAAAAGTTGACTTTGAAATCTTGTTGTCTTAAATTAAAGATACGTAGAGTGTACCAAAATGCTCTTTGATCTTGTGGTCATAAAACATGTCACGTGGAATGTTTATGTTTGAGTTGAGTGTACCAAAGCTGGACTGAGAGAGTTGCCAACAAAATCAGTATCAGATATGTTTGCGTAATGTAGTAGCACTCAAAGGACATAACAAAGGTGCCATTTTTTTTGTTTGTTATTTCGTGCCTTCAACTATTATTACATTCTCAGCTCTTTCAACTTAGCTTGTGTGAGCTTAGCGTAGTCAATTTCAACTCCTAAACAACAACAACAACAGCAAACCCAGTGTAATACCACAGGTGGGGTCCGGAGACCTTACCCCTACCTTGAGCAGGTAGAGAGTCTGTTTCAAATAGATCCTCTGCTGAATGGACATTGAAAAAGAGATAACTGTAACACACCAAAATTACAGCAGGATATAGTTCAGTCCTGGTCCTGAGCCGGGGGTTTATTGGAAACAGCCTCTCTACTTCATCTGAGGTAGTGGTATAGACTGCGTACACTTTACACCCGACCCCAATTTGTGGGAATACACTAGTATGTTGTTGTATATAGTTCAGTCCTAACTCCTAAATACTGTATAATTTATGGACAAGTTAAAAATAGTGATAGTGTGATGAAGCCTCTAAACATTATTTTCAGTACTTGAATCCTACTTTAGGGTTGAGATAGAGTTGATTGGTTGTTCCCATTTTTTTAAAAAAAAACAAAATATACTCCCTCCGCCCCAAAATGAGTGTCACTCTAGCAAATGAAAGTTGTCCCAAAATAAGGGTCCTTTAGGAATTCAAGACAAAAAATTAGTAATTATATTCAACTATACCCTTATATTAAAGAACTTCTTCTTCTTCTTCTTAATAATAATGCTAATTCTCAAGAAACATCTAATAAATAAGGGTAACTTAGTAAACTATACCTTATACTTCATTTTTTTCTTAATGGGCGTGAAATGAGCTAAAATGATACTTATTTTTGGACGGAGGGAGTAGTTGATTGGTTGGTTATTTTTGTTTTGAACTCTTGATGTCTCTTCCTAAAAGCTTGATGTTCAGCCATCTTCTAGATTGAATTTAGTTTTCCAGTTCCATTTATACTTACTTGAATGATCCAGTTTGAATTTGATTATCTAATCAAAATGTTAATATGTTTATTGTTAATGAGTTTTGAACTGCTGGAATGATATGGAGCAGTTACATCTTACGGAGGACATGACCCTCGATAGAAAGGTGTGGAGAATGCGGATTAGGGTAGAGGGTTAGGGGGTGAGAGTGCGTTGGTAACAATAGGGGGAGTGTTCTTTATTTGTGTCTGAAGTTTCTTGTTCGTGGTGTTGAGTGATGTCTATGATTTCAGATAGATAGTTTTTAGTATTATCTTGTGGCTGTAGTATTATTTTGCAGATTGTACTAGTTTATATGCATATGTGTTTGTTATACTGCTATCGGTCCTAAGCCGGGGGTCTATCGGAAACAGCCTCTCTACTTCATCTGAGGTAGTGGTATGGTCTGCGTACACTCTACCCTCCTCAGACCCCACTATGTGGGAATACACTGGGTATGTTGTTGTGGTGGTTGTTGAGTTTTGAACTGCTGTGCTTCATCAAGTGAGATTTGTCTGCATGCAGTATAGAAATTAAGAGGGAATGTCTTGTCCTCATCTTAGATCTTCCTTTCTTTATCTTCCTAGAGGTTCTTTCTGAAAAAATGCTTTCTGTCTTTTGGCAGGTTGTTTCTGCTCTTACTGTGGATCATTCCGGATCAAGGGTTCTCTCTGGTAGCTATGACTATACTGTTCGTATGTATGACTTTCAAGGAATGAATGCTCGATTACAGTCGTTTAGACAGCTGGAACCATCTGAAGGGCATCAAGTTCGTAGTTTGAGCTGGAGTCCGACAGCAGACCGATTTTTATGTGTTACTGGGTCAGCCCAAGCAAAGGTGCTAGTCTAATCATGGTTCTGTACTCTCATTAACAGTCTATGCATGCGTGTGGTTTAACTTGATTTATCTCTTTCCATATTTCAGATCTATGATCGCGATGGACTTACACTTGGGGAATTTGTAAGGGGAGACATGTATATACGTGATCTTAAGAATACGAAAGGTCATATATCTGGATTGACATGTGGAGAATGGCACCCCAAAACAAAGGAGACAATTTTGACATCGTCGGAGGATGGTTCGTTGCGCCTGTGGGATGTCAATGACTTTAAGAGTCAAAAGCAGGTTTGTGTTGCGTAGTAAATAGACAGTATTGCATAGCATAGTGGACAAATGGATATCTTTTATAGATTGCTATACCATGTGCTGTTGACTAGAGAAAGGACTGTTTTTGGTTTTGTTCAGATAATATGACCTATAGTTTAATCCTTATCTCTACTGTAATACTGAGTAGAATAAAAGCAGCATATTCAGGTTGGACTCATTTCCTTTATTTGGGGTAATTGAGATATTCTTGTTTTTAGTTTTTCTTTATGGTGGAGGAATCTCTTCGAGTTGAGGCATTGGGGTCGGAGAGATTAGATGAACTGTTGAGCTGGATGATACAAAATATACCATTTGTTAATTCTCTTAATAAAATAGCTAAATATGGGTAATGCACTATGGCCTACAGAAAAGCAACAAGGTTGATATCTTACTGCCTCTAGAATGTGACACCATCTTTACCTCTATCGAGGTCATTTTACCTCCTGACTCCGTTTTCCCCTTTGGGGCCTGAAATAGATCTTTCTTGCACTTCATTGAACAAAATAACATTGATGTCCTTGTTGCTGTTATTGTAATTGCTTTGTTCACGCTAACAGTTTCCGGCCTGAACCTAAGCCTGATTGGGACGAGCTTCACTGTGTAGGTTATTAAACCAAAACTTGCTCGGCCTGGGAGAGTTCCAGTAACGACATGTGCTTGGGATCGGGAAGGAAAAAAAATTGCAGGTGGTGTAGGAGATGGTTCTATACAGGTATTTCTTCTACGGACCGAGTGTAAGAATGATCATATTTCAACTTTCTGTGTTTGTTTGTCTCAGCTCATCCGTGCTCATATGAACTTCTTTCTTAAAGATATGGAATCTTAAGCCTGGATGGGGAAGCAGGCCAGATATATATGTTGCAAATGCCCACTCAGATGATATTACAGGAGTGAAATTTTCAAGTGATGGTCGGATATTATTGTCAAGAAGTTTCGATGGTTCCTTAAAGGTATTAGTAAAATCTAAAGTGACCCTGGTTTTTAGTTTGTACACCTGCATTCATCTTCTCTGATGTATAATCTTGACTTGGCTTCATAGGTTTGGGATTTGCGCCAGATGAAAGAACCCTTGAAAGTGTTTGATGATCTCCCAAACAATTATGCTCAAACTAACATTGCATTTAGTCCTGATGAACTACTGTTCATTACTGGGACGTCTGTTGAAAAAGATGGGACTACTGGAGGAATGCTAAGCTTTTTTGATCGAGGAAAGCTAGAACTAGTGTCAAGAGTTGGAATATCTCCTACTTACAGTGTTGTGCAGTGTGCCTGGCACCCTAGGCTGAATCAGGTATTTTCTGATCACTCCTAATCTAGCAAATATTCCATCGTGTCACCTGATCACTATTCATGTTCTGTCTGTTCTGCATATCATGAAGTGGGAAATACATTTTTTATAAACATATTGTAATGTGTTTTCTTAAACCTGCTTCCCACAAAAATCTTCATCCTAGGATTGAAAGAATAGGTATATGCAGTTTTAGAAGATTGTTTCTCTGTGCCCCAGCTTCCCCTACTCGTATGTTTTTTATTTCCCATCTTAGCATGCATCAAGATTGAGTTTTGGTCTAAAAGTTTTCCCTTTATCTTAGATATTTGCAACAGTTGGGGATAAACATGAAGGTGGAACTCACATTTTATATGATCCAACACTGAGTGAAAGAGGAGCACTAGTTTGCGTTGCTCGTGCACCCAGGAAAAAGTCTGTGGATGATTTCCAGGCAGAGCCAGTTATTCATAATCCACATGCGTTACCCTTATTTAGAGATCAACCTAGCCGCAAGCGTCAGCGAGAGAGAGTATTGAAGGATCCACTGAAGTCTCATAAACCTGAGCTGCCAATAACAGGGCCAGGTTTTGGTGGTAGAGTTGGTTCAACCAAGGGAAGCTTGTTGACGCAATATCTTCTTAAGGTAATATCCTTATTAGCAATGGCTTATATCAGCTATAATTTGTTTGAATGAAGCGAAAAGAACCAGCATCTGTGATTGCAGACAGCTTGTCAACTTGTTGACGGCTTGTCAGCATAGTTGTCAACCTCTAGCTAGGTTTGGACATTTTCTGGTTAAGGTTGACGACTTAGTTGACCGCTTGTCAACTAGTTGATGGCTTGTCAACTTAGTCGTCACCTTCTCTAAATGATTTAAGGTCTTTTCTGGTTAAGGTTGACGACTAAGTTGACAGCTCTGGTCCTCCTTTTGTTCTTTATTTTATTTTCTTTTCTATGTACTCATGACCTTTAATTTCTGAAAGAGAAAAGGTGGAGTAACAGAGATCTGATCGTTCTTATTTCACAGCATGCCGACATGACTGTAGACAGTCAATGCCACCTCGCGTATTTTGAGACCTAAATTATCCATCTGTCAGTGATTGTATGCGTTATCTGAGATATATAATTAACCCACTACCTGTAAATCACTATAATGGAGAGAGTGTTCCTTTAATTCATATTGCTTCTTACTTGGATTTTAAATATGATCATGTAAGCAGCTTACTTCAGCATCATGTGGCTGCTTATTTTGTGACAAAGTAACAGCTCAATTGCCATGGTTTTCCCTTAAAACTGTAAGAACCCCATAAACTCTACCCCCAAAAAAAGTAAAAGAAAGGGAACGAGAGAGAGCCTCACGATCTTGAAAAATGCAACCGTTGTATCAAGCAAATAATAGTCAACATCACCTGGTGACATATAGGAAATGATCTGTATGCATGCTATTCACATCACGTATTGTCAGAGAGAGGGCTTCTGCATGTGTAGACCATTCATTTTTGCTTTAAGTTTGTGCGTCAGTAAAATTCTGTTTTTACCTGAACAGTGTATATGGATGCCCTTCGAGAATTATGTCTTGAGTCTTGTTTTTTTTTAACCCCTCCTAGGAGCTCCCACCTTTTTGCTCCCTTGGTGACTTGAACCTAGGTTGGAGATGGATGATGCTTACTATCTAAGCAATCCCCTCTTGTGTTGTTGTTACTCCTGATTTCGTTTTATCTTCTCTTGTGGACATATTAATGCGGGTTGAATTTACCGACGTTTTGCATGTTTTTGCAGCAAGGTGGCTTGATAAAGGAGACTTGGATGGAAGAAGATCCTAGAGAAGCAATCTTGAAGCATGCCGATGCAGCCGCAAAAGATCCAAAATTTATTGCTCCAGCATATGCTGATACACAGCCTGAACCACTTTTTGCCGAGCCAGATGCCGAAGATGAAGAAGATAAGTAATCTACATGTTTCCAAATGCCTTTCTGGATTTATGTTGCAATCTGTGTGCCAGTAATTTTTTCTGCTTGACTGCTTGTAGAATATATGTTGAGAGTAATCCTCATATGTAATCTTTCATTAAAATGACTCTCAACCTGGGTAAAGTACAATAACTGATTCATATCATAAAGTTATTTTTTGTTATTATAGTTTTACTTTGTCATCCGATTTATTGTTCAAGGCGTTCAATTGTTAGCTTCTGCGTATATTTCGATCCCAATATCAACTCCATTGTCAAGTTATCAAATAGAAATCCCAGAACTCTTTGCCCCATGACAGCTTCATCAAAGCTCTGATATTAGCAAAGCTACCTTTCACTGGACAAAATTGGTGCCATCTTTAGTTTGATCCCTCTATTGGTTGTTGCAACAAGGTTCCCCCATTCCGAAAGGTTACTAGGCTGGCCATTAGGTCCAAAGTTGTATAGCACTGCTATGGTGCAGATAGGTTCACTTCATTCAGTGCCATTTCCGGACTTGCAGGCTGAGCATCTCTTTCTCATCCCGTTCCACCCCGAGAAGAGAGATGTGGTACACATCCACGAGGATCCCCCATTCCGAAAGGCTAATACGCCAACCATTAGGTCCAAAGTTGTGTAGCACTGCTACGGTGCCGATAGATTGACTGTATGAGTGTATTCAGTGCCATTTTCGGACTTGCAGGCTGAGAATCTATTTCTCATCTCGTTCCACCCCGAGAAGAGGGATGTGGACACATCCACCAACAACAAGAAAGGAACCATAATCTCCTTTGTTGGGAGCATTTCGAGGTATAGGTCTAACCACCTCAATTCCCCCTTCTCTGGCATGTCATACTTATTAAAGTCTCTCAATGAGGGGAATGGAAGATTATTGGTTGGCTAGATGGCTCGTGGACCATATTCAACTTTAAGGTGTTCCGTGAAGAGGTGCACTTCGATATACCATATCCACCACCAACAAGAATGGAACCATAAGCTCCATTTTGGGAGCATTTCGAGGTATGGGTCTAACCACCTCAATTCCCCTTTTCTGGCATGTCATAGTTATTAAAGTCTCTCAACGGGGGAATGGAAGATTGTTCAGAGGTTAGATGCCTTGCGGAACATATTCAACTTTAACGTGTTTCGTTGCACTTTAATCACCCTCATGAAGAGGCGCACTTCGATACTACTGATTTAATAGCTTTTATAGTAATAGTTGGATTTACTACTACCTCGTCAATGAGACACACTCCGGCACCATTGATATCCAATAGCTTTAATAGTAATGGTTGGATTTTACTCTGATACCATGGATGTTCACAATAGCTTTATTGTACTGATCATATTTACTACTCCCTCAGTTTCACAATAAGTGAATTGTTGGGGTATTTATTGGTGTTTCAAAATAAGTGAACCGTTAAATTTATTTTCAATTTTACCCTCATGATTTTGACTACACACTTTTTTTTATGGTACTCTTAACTGCAGCCGCCTATTTCCTATGTGCCAAAATGTCTTTAACTTTTTCCTCTTATTAAGAGAGTGCCAACTTCCGCCTATTCCCTATGTGCCAAAATGTCAATTTTTTCCTCTTGATAAGAGAGCTGCCAACTCCCAGAGTACCGCTACTTCAACATTACTCCTCCATTAATTGCACACTATTCTATATATAATTTCACTTTTGCATGTCCATTCTACTTCATTGAGCTCAAAGAAAAAAGTTAAGAGTTACGCAAAAAAAAATTAGAGTATGAATTTTAATTTTGAAGACTCATTCTTGTGTAACAAAAGGAAACAATCCAATTTTACCGGAGAATATTTCTACTCCTTGTGCATCTAATCTAGGACGAGCTACAACAACTAAAAACATAACTTTATCGATGAAATTTTTGCTCTTGACAGTGCGGATTGGATCTTTTTCATCAGGCAGTAAATAATATATTTTATTTTTTTATGTCATATAAAACCACTTCCCATTGATATGAACTATATTGAACATGTTGATAAAAATTGGATCATGTGGTATTCTACCATGATCAAGCATAGACATGCAAAATTGCAACCGACTTATTTTGTTTTCCTCTTTCAAATAAGGCTTTATGGCATTAGAATGTCTTCGTATATGTCCCGACTTCAAAAGCCGAAACAAAGTGGTCGTACTCATATTCATGGAAGAAGATAATGATCGTAGAGTTGTCCGCTTCCAAAAAGGAATTGCACAAAAACGATTATGATCCATCTCAAATTTTTTTCGACCACAATTGTTCACTTTTCTTCCATATACACCACTAGAAGCCACATTCACCATAATTTGATAGTCTCCAAATGCGTTGAATTGTTTGAATGGAAGTCGAAAAATGTGACGCCACTATTTTCGTAACTCCTTTTTTTAGTTTACCATCAACACATTTTTGTTGCAACACTTCATATATTGCAACACGTGTTTCATTGTTCAAATTATTTTTTTTGCCGTTGTGATTGTGACAAATCTTCAATTGAATCTGTTTATTAAACAAAAAAAAAATAAGTAAATATAAATTCAAAACTTTTTTCAAAGGAATGAACATAACGAGCGATTATTTACCACAATTTAAGTTTGAATCTTCCGTCGATTCTTGTAATCTTTCATCAAATTGTATATCATCATTTTCATTTGGATTCAAATTCAAGTCGGGAATTGAATATTCATCGACATTATTCTCAAATGAAAATTTTAGATCTATTGATATTGAAGCCATGTTAAGAAACATATTGAATATAAATATATTTATAGACTAAATTGAGAGGGAAATGAAAATTTTTAACAATTTTACCTCCCAAAAAATTTACTAGGACTAGCAATTCTAAAATTTTAAAATTTGGAATGAACAAAAAATTTTGCCACCTTAAGATAAAACTTGCATGTAATGAAGTTATTTTGTCACCATAAGTTAAAGCATGCATGCACAAAATGTTGAAAAGGGTAAAAATGGAAATTTATGTGAAATACCTTTGATGCTTTTTCCTTAATATGTGTGTCAAAATTCAACAATTCACTTATTGTGAAACGGAGGGAGTACTATCTTACGTCATTCATATAGCACGCTAGAGCAAATGAAAGGGGGTGTAAATTGACTATATGATCTTATTTGATCTTGATTTTTTTTTTCAATTTATATGGGTCTAGTTGAAAAAAATGGTTAATTATCTTTCTTGAATTTTTGAACATATCAGCTATTTTGAGACAATTTGTTACTAGCAAACATGCAAAGTAATTTAAGACCAAGGGAGTATCAGTTGTCATGTTTCACTTTTTGAAACTCACCTCAATACTCTCTCTGTTACATAATAAATGGATTGTTGAATTTTGACACAAAGATTAAGGAAAAAACATTAAAAACATAAATTTAACACAACTTTTCATTTTTACCCCCCAAAAAAAAAAAAAGTTGACCTTATAATACCTTTTCAAAAGTTAATTAGTTGTCAAATCATAAGGGTAAATTTGAAAAGAAAAAATAATGATTCACTTATTTTGAAACACTAATAAATACTCCAGCAATTCACTTATTTTGAAACGGAAGGAGAACCATAAATGTTGACGTTAAATTGAATTAGTCAAATTGATATATTTATAATAAAATTTAAAATTTTCAAAATTATACAAAGTAATACTACAAATTTTAAATTTTCTCACATCAATTAAACAAAAAATTTATATATTTATTATTGATTAAAATTAAAACTAACATAATTTCATTCTTGAGTCGAGGGACTTTCGAAAAGCCTCTCTATCTCTTCAAGATAGTAATAAGGTTTGCGTATATTTTATCGTCTTCATATTTCACTTGTTGAATTTTACTGAATTATTATTGTTGTTGTTTCATTGGTGAAAAATAAAATATGATTATTAATATGAAGTGGAGGGAGTAAAGTTGAGGTGGTCCTATTCCAACTACCACATTCATGCAAACAAGGAATTATAGGACACTTTGACAAGACTTCAATTTGCACATTTATTTGCACGTGACATCTCTTCTTTTTTCCTTATCCACTAAGACAAGATATTTTTGATCTTTTTATTGAACTTCGAGTAACCGGTAAAGTTGTTGTCATGTGATCAGAAGGTCACAGATTCAAGTCTTTAAAATAGTCTCTGGCAGTAATGTAAGATAAGGTTGCGTACAATAAATTCTTGTAGTGGGTCCTTTTGTCGAACTCTGCGCATAGCGGGAGCTTTAGTGCATCGGGTTGTTCTTTTTTCCTTTAAAATGTCGAGTAGCTGGTAAAGTTGTTGCCATGGTCACAAATTTTAAGTCTTGAAAACGGTCTCTGACAGTAATGCAAGGTAAGGTTGCGTACAATACACCCTTGTAGTGGGGTCCTTTCCTGAATTCTGCGCATAACGGGAGTTTTAGTGCATCGGGTTGTCTTTTTCTTTTTTCCTTGAAACCTTGAGGAAATTCATAATCTCTGTCACAACTTCTGTCTTTCGAGTGAGTATTTTATGATGAGCGCTTTATCGTAACTTGCTTGGTATGCAATAGCACACAAATCACATAAGAGATATAAATCGAACTAGACAAGTTTCATGCAACGAGCTCATGACTTAACAACTGATGGAGGCTGCCCATTTTTTTCTCTGGAACCTCGAGGAAATTCATAATCTCTGTCACAATTTCTGTTTATCGTTATGGTGAACATTTTATGGTAAACTTGCGAAGTTTGCGATAGCGCGTAAATCACATAAGAGATATAAGTCGCACTAGATAAGCTTCATGCAACGAATTTATGACTGAGCAACTGATGGAGGCCGAATTCAATCACCCCATCTCACGACCACTCAATCTTGTCCTTACGGGCACATTTTTCAATTAAATCATCTAATATTCAACATTTTTTTAGTCTGGCTAATTCGAATTTCGCTAAATAATAATCCTAGTATACGGTAGTAAAACCTTTTTATCAAAAATATATTACTTTCAAAATTTAAATTGAGTTTTTTTTATAATTAACAATATCGGGATTTCAACTATCTCACCATATTATTAGCGGTGTATTGGAAAAATATAATACGTTTGTTGTAATTGTATAGCTTAGCTGAGATCAAATTAAACTATGATTAAGTAAATCTTATCAAATTTAAAACCACAAGATTTAAACGTCTTTTTCATTTTCTTAAACTTCGTACTAAGTCAAACTAGGTCTTTTTTTTTTAAACGGAGGGAGTATATAATTTTGATTGATAAAAGAAACAACGTATAATTGAAAATGAAATCCACGAAAAAAATAATAATTTAAATATATTTTTAACATTAACTCTAATAAAAATAATGTTTCAATCTCTAATAAGTCAGATTTGAGTACATGAAATTTTATTAATCATGTTTCTCCGATTTTATTTTACAATTAAGATGATAAGATTCAATAATTTTTTTCACTTTTTAAAATTACTTATTAAGTTAAAATCAAATATACAAATTAAACATGCTTCATGTCATGTGATCGATGATGTGAATAGGAGGGGAACGGATACCTCAGTGTGGAGGGTGGAGGTGTGAGAGGCTGACTAGGAATGGATTCAGGTGAGGTAGATGTAGATCGAAGAAATATTAGAGGTAGGTGATTAAACATTACATGGATCAGCTTCAGCTTATCAAAGACATGACCCTAGATAGGAAGATGTGGAGGAGACGGATTAGGATAGAAGAATAGTAGGGACGAGTGTGTCAATGCTAGTAGGTAGGAGGATTTTGTTATCTGTGTCAGTAGTTATAGTACTAGTATTGTTTTATAAGGTTGTATCGTTTGTTGTATTACTTGGTAAATTTTTTCTATGATATTATCGGGTATGGTAATTTCTGTTGTATCGTGTCCTTTTACTATTTTATTTTTAAATTATTTTATCTTGAGTCGGGAGACTATCGAAAACAACCTCTCTATCTTACCTCTGAGGTAGTGGTAGTGGTTTCGACATCCATTAAGTTCGACGCAAATTATATATAATTATATAAAAAATATATAAAATCTGGTATAAGATTTGAAAAAGAAAAAAAAGATTTGAAAAAGCACCCAGTAAGCCAAGAAGATAGTTGAGTGCTTTAGTTTTCAAATGAAATTTTAAAATTTTGGACGTCAATATGTGTATTCGAACCTTTCGTGCACCCACAACCCTAAATTATGGGTCCGCCACTATCGAAAACTACCCCTCTATCTCACCTCTAGATGATGATATGGATTGTATACAATCATCCTCTTCAGACCTTACTTGATGAAAATATACTGAATACGTTATTATTATTGTATTAAGTTAAAATCAAACATACAAATTAAAACGAAGACAATAAATATTAATTAAAAGTGAACAAAAATAGAAAAAGGATAATATTAAGACAAAAAAAATACCTTGGTCAAACAGTCTTCCCCACTTTTCTCTGTCGGTCAACAATTTATTTTTGGTCAACATTTTGACTAGAGACACTATCCATTATTTTACTATTTAATTTTTAATTATATTATATTTTATGATTTACCAAAATACAAATATTCCAATCTAGAGAAAGTCATATATAGGAGTATAATTTTACAAATTTAACTTATATATATTATTGATCATGTTAGCATTTTATCATTTAATTTTTAATTGTTTTATATTGATTATTTTCCAAACAATACAAATATTCCAATCTAGAGCAAGTCATATATAGTATAATTTTATAAATTTAACTTACATATATTTATCACGGAAGAAATACTTTTTCTGTTGCTTTTTACTTGTCATAGTTTTCAGTTTTAGAATTGAATTTTATGAAACTTGACCAATATTTTAAGATGTATGTTTTAATAATACTAATATAGGGAAAAAAAATGTAATTTGTAGTACTTCTCATCTAGTTTTTGAGTATTCAAATTTTAATTTTAAAATGTTAAATTAATTTAATTTATTTTTATTTAAAAATTAATTAAATTGACTATCAAAAGTGAAACATGATAACTATTTTGAAACAGAGGTAGTATCTATAATATTGTACAATATATGTTGAAATTGGATATAACTATTATTATACATATTTAAAAAATGGAAAAAAGAGAAACAAATTAGAGTCAAATCTTATATGAATTTTTACCAGTATTTTAAGATATATTGTTTAATTATATATTGTTTAATTATACTGATATGTGAAAACTTGTAAATTATTTATAGTATTTTTCGTATAATTTTTGAATATTCAAACTTTAATTTTAAATTATTGAAATAATCTAGTTTAATTTACTCTGAAAATTAGTCAAAATGTTTCTCGATAAATTAAATATGTCAACTATTTAAAACGGAGGAAGTAATATCTATATTATCCTACAATACTTGTTGAAATTAGATATAAGTATTATTGTACACATTTAAAAAGAGGAAAAAAGAGAAGACGCGCTCCAGAAAATGAAGTTTATTCTCGTAACTGATGAGACCTTGTAGATTATGGAAAAAATTAGTCACAATATCTTCGAATAAGCTAAATGCGTCAACTATTTTAAAATAGAGGGAGTAATATCGATATTATCCTACAATATTTGTTGAAATTGGATATAAGTATTATGTATACACTTTTAAAATGTGTATAAGTATTACTATACACATTTAGGTTTACATTATAATGTTAAACTTTGAAGGATCTCTGGAGAGTGAATTGAACTTTTATCCTTTGTACTTCATTATAATCTCCACAATAGATAAAATTATTTAATTTTAAATAATCAAACTTTATACGTGCGAGGCACATGCGGTTAAACAAATAATTTTTAAATATTCAAACTTTAATTTTAAATTATTGAATTATTCTAATTTAATTTAGCTCTGAAAATTAGTCAAAATATCTCTCGATAAACTAAATGCGTCAACTATTTAGAACGGAAAGAGTAATACCTATATTATCCTACAATATTTGTTGAAATTAGATATAAGTATTATTATACACATTTTAAAAGAGGAAAATAGAGAATACAGACTCAAGGAAATGAAGTTTATTTTCATAACTGATTAGTCACAATGTCTCCGAATTAGCTAAATGTGTCAAATATTTTAGAACAGAGGGAGCAATACCGATATTTATTTGTTGAAATTGGATATAAATATTATTATACACATTTAAAAAGAGGAAAATAGAGAAGTCACGTTCAAGGAAATGAAGTATTTTTGTAACTGATGAGACTATGTATATTATGAAAAAAATTAGTCACAATATCTCCGAATAAGCTAAGCGCATCAATTATTTTAGAACAGAGGGAGTAATATCGACATTATCCTACAATATTTGTCGAAATAGGATATAAGTATCATTATACATATTTTAAAAGAGAAAAATAGATGCGTCAACTATTTTAGAACAGAGGGGGTAATATCGATATTATCCTACAATATTTGTCGAAATTGGGTATAAGTATTATTATACACATTTAAAAAGAGGAAAATAGAGTAGGCGCTCAAGGAAATGAAGTTTATTCTCGTAACTGATGAAACCTTGTAGATTATGGAAAAAATTAGTCACAATGTTTCCGAATAAGCTAAATGCGTCAACTATTTTAAAACAGAGGGAGTAATATCGATATTATTCTACAATATTTGTTGAAATTGGATATAAGTATTATTATACACATTTAGGTTTACATTATAATATTAAAGTTTGAAGGATCTTTGGAGAGTGAATTGAACTTTTACACTTCATTATAATCTCCGCAATAAATAAAATTATTTAATTTTAAATAATCAAACATTACACGTGCGAGGCACGTGCAGTTAAAAGAATAATTTTTAAATATTCAAACTTGAATTTTAAGTTAATGAATTAATCTAATTTAATTTAACTCTAAAAATTAATCAAAATGTCTCTCGATAAACTAAATGCGTCAACTATTTTCGAACAGAAAGAGTAATACCTATATTATCCTATAATATTTGTTGAAATTGGATATAAGTATTATTATACACATTTAAAAAGAGGAAAATAGAGAAGTCGCATTCAAGGAAATGAAGTATTCTCGTAACTGATGAGACCATGTAGATTATGAAAAAAATTAGTCATAATGTCTCCGAATAAGC
>NC_061116.1:2630995-2640968 GCF_002878395.1 Capsicum annuum
GATGAGACCATGTAGATTATGAAAACAATTAGTCATAATGTCTCCGAATAAGCTAAATGCGTCAATTATTTTAGAACAATGGGTGTAATATCGATATTATCCTACAATATTTGTTGAAATTAGATGTAAGTATTATTATACACATTTTATAAGAGGAAAAAAAATTAGTCACAATATCTCCGAATAAGCTAAATGCGTCAACTATTTTAGAACGAAGGAAGTAATTTTTATATTATCCTACGATATTTGTTGAAATTGGATATAACTATTTTTATACACATTTAAACAGGGGAAAATAGAAAAGGCACGCTCAAGAAAATGAAGTTTATTCTAGTTACGATACCATGTAGATTATGAAAAAAAAGTAGTCATAATGTCTCCGAATAAGCTAAGCGCGTCAACTATTTTAGAATAGAGGGAATAATATCGATATTATCCCACGATATTTGTTGAAACGGGATATAAGTATTATCATATACATTTAAAAAGAGAAAAATAGATGTGTCAACTATTTTAGAATAGAGGGAATAATATCGATATTATCCTACAATATTTGTTAGAAATTGGATATACGTATTATCATACACATTTAAAAAGAGGAAAATAAAGAAGGCGCTCAAGGAAATGAAGTTTATTCTCGTAACTGATGAGACCATGTAAATTATGAAAATTTATAACTAAAATTTAGATACTCAAAAACGATATAAAAAGTACTATAAGTTGTAATTTTTTTTAATATAGATTAAAAAATCCATCTTAAAATGTTGATCAAAGTTTTATTGTTTAACTTTTTAAAAAATAAATTATGACAACTAAAATGGAAATAATGAAATTTTCATTAAAAACTTTTTTTTTCTAAATATACCCCAAAAAACTAGTAATTAAATGAGAATAAAAGCCATAATTTGAGTATGCTAGTTTGGAAAAAATACAAATAAAATAAAAATTAATTAAAACGTGATTGATTTATCTTTAAACAATTCTACAAGTTGTACCACAACAACTAGCTAATCCAACATTTAAAAAATGTACAATAATAGCTCTAAGCTTTCCTTACAATGACAATAAAAATAATAATAATAATAATTTGTGCTGATATATTTTATTTGAGTCAAGAGTCTTTTAAAAATAATTTTTTACCTTTAATAATATTTATTTTACGAACACAACATAGTTAAATAATTTGACTATATAAAAATATACTGAATGTATTATTGTCATTGACAATAATTAGATGTGATAGGTCAGAGGATATGTTTTTGATAAAGTATACAAACCTATTTGTATCAAAAAAGGATATGTATATCATATGCTTTTTACCTTCTTTTTTCTTTGGAAAAAAAAAAAGATTCTTAATCTGTCCCCCCTATTAAATAACCTTAGTATATAAAAAGGTCTAAATTATTATCAAATGTAAATATCAAGAAAACATATATACTATAAATATATCTCTCTCTCTTTATTTTTTCTTTCTTTCATGGCTTCTTCTTCATCAAATCCTAGAATAATTGTTGAAAAAAATCCATCTCAATCTCAACTCAATGAATTGGGCATCAAATCTTGGCCTAAGTAAGTATACAAACTTATGATTTTTAGTTTCTTCTATGTTTTTCGTTTGTTCGTTTGATTATACTGTTATCTGTTTTGAGTCGGCATCTATCAGAATAGTTGGTATGGACTGCGTACATATTACTTTCTCCAGACTTCATTTATGGGAATACACTGAGTATTGTGTTGTTGTTGTTTCTTGTTAGTTTTTTTCTTCATCATATAGGTATATACATATATACGTGGGTGTCTTGTTTTCTTTATTAGCTAGCAATGTGTATCTCAGTTTTGTTGTGTGCTTCTGTGTGTTTTCGTTTGTTTGTTTGATTATACTGTTATTTGTTCTGAGTGGGAGGTCTATCGAAAACAACCTCTCTATTTTATATGAGGTTGTGGTATGGACTGCATACAATTTATCCTCTCCAGATTCTACTCCACTTTGTGTGAATACACTGAATATGTTGTTTGTTTCTTCTTAGTTTTTTTGTTCATCATATATGTATATGTATACGTGCTACATCACACTCTTTGGGATACAGTTTTCTTTTGGACCTTATTAATTAATAAAAAATATTTTATACATCGAACTGTTTCTTTCTTTTTTTTTGGCCATCTATCTATTTTCTTTGTTTGTGTAAGCTTGCTCATATTGCCTGGCTTCAAACTCAGATAAAAGAGGAAGGTTGTGGTAGTTATGCTCACAGTCTGTTTTGTCGAAAAATTATACTATATATACAAGTACAAAATCAATCTTGATCACTGAAAATTACTTGCTTTGTCACGTCATAAAACCTAAGTTGCGTGGACTCTTCACTTTTGATGCCGCACCGTGTTAGATTCTCCAAAAGTACACTACTTTTGATGAACTCGACATGCGCCCGCTGATATTTTTGAAGAGTACTCCGAGCAACATAGCATAAAACTAGTCAATTTATGACGTATTTTTACAATACATTATATGTTGTTGTGCATACATGTGTGTGTTCTCCGGTTGTGTAAGCCTGCTCATATTGCCGATTTCTATGTAGTTCAGATGAAAGAATAAGGTTGTAATAACTGACAGTCAGCGTAAAACTAATCAATTTATGAAAAATTTAATGTGTGTATTATTTATGCCTAGACTTTTTTTTTTTCTCTCTCTCTTTTTTTTTAATTTTATTTATTTTTTTGAATTTTCAGATGGGGTTGTTCTCCTGGAAAATACCAATTAAAATTTGATGCACAAGAGACATGTTATTTGATAAGAGGTAAAGTGAAAGTTACAACAAAGAATTCAAATGAAACAATTGAATTTGGAGCTGGTGATCTTGTGATTATTCCAAAAGGATTAAGTTGCACTTGGGATGTTTCAATTGCTGTTGATAAACATTATAAGTTTGATTAATTCTTCTTAATCCTAATTAAAACTTAGTTAATTATATAGAGATAAACATCCAGTATCCCCCGAACTACGACCAAATTTGCTACGACACACTCCAACTTCACAGGGGTCCTATTACCTCCGAACTCAATTTTAGTGTATTTTTGTCAACCTTTTTAGCCGACATACACGTTGTAGGGGGTAACAAAACCCCCCTGAACACACACGTCAGCTAAAAAGAATGACAAAAAGACGCTAAAAATTAGTTCTGGGGTAATAGGACCCCCGTAAAACTGGAGTGTGTCGCAACAAATTTGATCATAGTTCAGGAGGGTACTAGATGCTTTACTCTTAATTATATATCATTAGTTGGTATTCTTGTTTACTTAGTCAAATGATGATGTTTATGATAAACATCTCATGATTGTAATCAATTTTCTTGATATATAGAGATATATTTATTTATATATCCTTAATATGTTAGTATAATTTTTTTTTTTTCATAAGTGGAAGCGAATTCAACATTTAAACTTTTATAATATGGTCTTTTAAGATTCTTAGTGTCAAATATAATGTATCTTTAATACGTTTATGTTAGTAATTCCTTTTTCATCGATCTGATAATTAAATTTGATAAATTCAATCTTTCAGATCTTAGCATTGAATATATTGTACTTTTAAAATTATGTAGTTAGAGTTCAATAGTTGTAAAACTTTTAATGGTTCTTTACATTTATGTATATTTATATTTCGTGCTAAAAATATTGAATTCAGTTCAACACATTGAATTTATCTTGTAGTGTTATTAATTTTGTATATTGGATTAGTCAAGTGTAGTTGGTTGATATTTTCCTTGTTTTATTTTATGTGATGTTACTTAACTTAATACAAAGTTTAAGGCCCCGTTGGCTATGAAAAATATTTTTTTTGGAAGTTAGAGTTGAAGTTGAAGATGGAATTGGAGTTGGAGTTGTATTTGATCAGGAATATAAATTAAATTTGTTCTTGAAATTTTGTGATAGAAGTATAAGTCAAAAAGGTGAAAAACTTGTTTTCACCTTTTCAAATAATTTTTCGGAATTGGAGTTGAAAAATTTATGGCCAAATACAGTGTGTTTTCACTAAAATGAAATATTTTTTTCAAAAATAAAATAAAAATTTCCATGACCAAACCCCAATTAAGAAAGAAGTATTATAATTTTTGACCTAAAGTGAGCCAAAAACATCCGTAAGTTTTGGTCTCTTTTAAAAAGATTAATTATTTTTTTTAACAACTTTTTAATTTTTTTTTTTTTATTTAACATGTTGAAGGTTATGAGATTAAAGAATATTTTAACATATTTGATATATTTTTAATTTAAGATTATAAAATTTAAAAATATCGAAGGGGAACCTTGGAGTAACTGTTAAAGTTGCTGGTATGTAATCAAGAAGTCATAAGTTCAAGCCTTGAAAACAGACTCTGCAAAAATACAAGGCAATACTGCATACAATAGACTCTTGTGATCGAACTTTTCCTTGAACTCTGGAGTTTTAATGCATCAATTGTCCTTAAAATTAAGTTTTTTTTTTTAAAAAAAAAAATTCATGTCAAATTAAAACAAATCAATCAATTGATAATAATAAAAATATCGTGTATAATAGATTCTTGTGATGAAGTTATTTTCTAATTACACATAGCAAAAACTTTAATACATTCAATTGTTATTAAAATTAATTTTTTTTTTATTTTAAATTTCATTTCAGATCAAAAGAGATCCATCAATTTGATAATAATAAAAATAATGAAGTACTAATATTCTTTGGTTAAAGGTTAGTCAAAGAAGTGCAATTAGTCAAATGTATGTCACTTTCAAACTCAACTACATTTTAGTAAGAAAAAAAAATATCTCCTCTTTTAATAATAAAAGCTATAAATGCCCACCCCATTGACTAGTCAACTCGTAATATTTTTATTATGAAAATTATATCACCTTTTGAGTCAGCAATTTTGAATTTTTTGCACCCAACACTATAAATGTTTATGGTTGGAATCAACTGCTTGGAAGTGGGGAAATTCTTTATATGTGAGCTCAATTAATTATTTATCATGTGAATGTTTAATGTTTCATTCTTCTCTTGTATTGTATTCGTCTTAAATTATCTGTCGTGATATTTATTATTTTTTGATATAATATATAAATATACCTTTTAACTTGGATTTAGGATCACAACTATAACCTTCAATTTTGAGTATACACAAACAGACACTTAAACTTGTATAAAATTGAATAAATAGACACACAAGTTCTATGTGACATAATAAATATAGAACGTCACGTAGATTAAGAATTGGCCACGTAGGACGCTGCATAAGGCATATATGTCTACTTGTTCAATTTTATACAAGTTTAAATGTCTACTTATGCACACCCAAAGAGGTCATTGATGTGATCTAAGTTCAAGTTAAAGGCATGTTTATGTATTACGCCTTGTCTTTTAAGAGGCGTATATCAAACTAAACATAGACAAGTAAAGATGATCAGAAAAAGTACTCTCTTTGTTCACTTTTACTTATCATATTATATTTCGAGAGTCAAATTGTATGATTAAATTGTCTAGTATTGTATTTATCTTAAATTATCTATCGTAATATTTATTGTTTCTTAAGAGACATGCCAAATTAAACATAGACAAAAAAAAAGTACTAGACGTACTCCCTTTGTGGAATGTTTAGTGTTTCATACTTGTCTTGTATTGTATTCGTCTTAAATTATCTGTCGTAATTTTTATTATTTCTTAAGAGGCGTATCAAGTTAAACATAGACAAGTAAAGATGGACAGAAAAATTACTAGAAGAAGCCTTTGTGGAATGTTTAATGTTTCCTATTTGTCTTGTATTGTGTTTGTCTTAAATTATCTATAGTATGTTTATTTGTTTACTAAAAGGCGTATCAAGTTAAACATAGACAAGTAAAGATGGACACAAAAGTACTAGAAAAAGTACTCCCTTTGCGAAATGTTTAATGTTTACTACTCGTCTTAAATTATCTATGGTAATGTTTATTATTTCTTTAGAGGTGAATTAAGTTAAACATAGACAAGTAAAGATGGACATAATAAGTACGGGAAGAAGTACTCCCTTTGTGGAATGTTTAATGTTTCATACTCGTCTTTTGTATTGTATTCGTCTTAAATTATCCGTCGTAATCTTTATTGCTTCTTAAGAGACGTAAAATTAAACATAGACAAGTAAAGATTGACAGAAAAAATACTAGAAGAAGTACTCCCTTTGTGGAATGTTTAATGTTTCCTACTTGTCTTGTATTGTATCTGTCTTAAATTATTTGTCGTAATTTTTATTGTTTCCTAAGAGACATATCAAGTTAAAGATAGACAAGTAAAGATGGACAGAAGAAGTATTTCCTTTGTAATAATGTATTTAAATTTGTCTCTACTTATATTTTGTGAAGACTTTCATGCATGAAAATAGTGTGTATATATATGAACAAATGAAGATAGTCTTGTACAATATCCGTCTTAAATTATTAGTAGTATTGAAACACAGTTTGAGATGAATGTAACGATGTATATATAGAAATATATCTTCGATATTGTCATTTTGAAATGTTCGGGCATTTCTAATATACCCCTAAACTACAAGCTAGCGCACAACGGCTGAAAAGTCGTCATTGCGTGCTGCTTGCAGGCTCAAAAATATCTCTTTCGCCTCTTCGGGGGGCTGAGGCTTTTCCCCCACAACCTTCTTTAAAGGAGAGTTAGAAGAACAACTGGTCAAAATCGAATTCAATTGTCAATTGTCTCTATCAAAAATAGGAGTGACTATCGATTCTTTATTGTTTCTTAATAGGCGTATCAAATTAAACATAGACTAATAAAGATGGACAAAAGAAGCTAAGTACCCTCTTTGTTCACTTTTACTTATCATATTTTACATTTCAAGAGTCAAACTGTATGATCTTTAATCAATATTTTAAGTTGTATTTTTTTTAATTATATAAATATGAGAATGATTGCAACTTATAGTATTTTTTGTATATTATTTGAATATTTAAATTTTAAATTAAAATTATTAAATTAATTTAATTCAATTTAGTTTCAAAAATTAGTCAAATTAATTCTGGTGAAACGAAACATAGCAAGTAAAAGTGATTGAGGGAGTAATTTTCATACTTGTCTTGTACTGTATTCATCTTAAATTATTTTTCGTAATATTTATTGTTTCTTAAGAGGCGTATATCAAATTAAACATAGACAAGTAAAGTTAGACAGAAGAATTAATTCCTTTGTTCACTTTTACTTATCATATTTTACATTTCGAAAGTCAAACTGTATGATTACACTGCCTTGTACTCTATCCATCTTAAATTATCTGTCGTAATATTTATTGTTTCTTAAAAGGCGTAAATCAAATTATACATAGACAAGTAAATATAGACATAAGAGGTACTTCTTTTGTTTATTTTTATTATCATATTTTAAATTTTGAGAGTCAAACTATATGATTAAATTGTCTTGTACTATATTCTTCTTAAATTATTTATCGTAATTTTTATTGTTTCTTAAGAGGCATATCAAGTTAAGCATAGACAAGTAAGGATGAACACAAAAAGTACTTTTTTCATTTTTACTTACCATATTTTATATTTTGAGAGTCGAATTGTATGATTAAACTGTCTTGTACTGTATTCGTCTTAATTATCTATCATAATTTTTGTTGTTTGTTAAGAGGTATATATCAAATTAAACATAGATAAGTAAACAAGGATGGAAGAAATACTTCCGTTATTCACTTTTACTTTTCATATTTTACATTTCGAGAGTCAAACTGAATAATTAAACTATCTTATACTGTATGTGTCTTAAATTATCTGTCGTCATCTTTATTGTTTCTTACGAGGCGTATCAAGTTAAATATATATAAGTAAAAATGGATAGAAGAAGTACTCCCTTTGTTCACTTTTACTTATCATATTTTTACATTTCGAGAGTCAAATTATATGATTAAACTGTCTTGCATTGTATTCGTCTTAAATTATCTATAGTAATTTTTATTGTTTCTTAAGAGGCATATCAAATTAAATACAGACAAGTAAAGATAGACCAGAACAAGTATTATCTTTGTTCACTTTTACTTATCATATTTTAAATTTCGCGAGTCAATTAACTGTGTGATCTTTAATCAACATTTTAAGTTGGATTTTGTTAATCATATAAAGATGACAAATGACTACAACTTATAGTATTTTTTGTATAGGGTTTGAATATTTATATTTAAAATCTTAAATTAATTTAATTTGATTTAGCTTCAGAAATTAGTCAAATTAATTCTCGTGAAGGGAAACCTAGCAAGTAAAAGTGATCGAAGGGAGTAATTAGGTTGAGTTTTCGATTATTTGTCTTATTTACATCTTAAGATATAATCTTTCTTCATTGAGTTCAACAATAATAACATACCCAGTATAATTTCACAAGCAAAGTTTAAAAGCAATCGAGCATAGGCAGCCTTACTTTTGTGAGATAGAAAAGTTATATTTGATAATTTCCCTTTATTGATGACTATATATCTTTTTTGCAAGAACGGTATTGGAAAAGTAATACTTAAAACCAGAAAAAACAGTTCGATGCGCTAAAACTTTACCACGCAACTCAAAAATGAATGCAACATTCTTAATTTTTAGGTGAAAGATATTTTAAACCAAATTAATTCTTGTATTGGAGAGAAACCCTCCAATATGGATATTTTATGGATTCCAAATTTTAAAATCTCAATCACAAATATTAGTTTTTGAGTTCTGAATAAGATTTTCTATATAAAAAAAGATTTAGGCTAGAACAACCAAATTTTACCAAACTTTATGCATTAAAAAATGAGTCATAGCCTATTCTGTCCATATTCATTAAAAACATAAAAGAGCAATTCAGTGTGCTAAATCTCTTGTTATGTGCAAGATCTGGAGAAGGACTCGACGACAAAGGTCTATTGTACACAGTCTTAGACTTGCATTTTTGTTCCTTAGGCTTGAACCCGTGACCTTCTGATCGCATAAGGACTCAACGACAAAGGTCTATTATATTGTACACAGTCTTAGACTTGCATTTTTGTTCGTAAGTCTTGAATCTGTGACCTTCTGATCGCATGATAATAGCTTTACCATTTACTCAAAGCTCCATTTAAGTCCGTCCATATTCGTTAAAAAAATAAAAGGGTAATTCGGTGCACTAAAGCTCTCGCTATAAGCAGAGTCTGGGGAAGGACTCGACCACAAGGGTTTATTGTACGCAGTCATAGACTTGCATTTCTATCAGATGTTATTTCTAAGGTTTGAAGTCCGTGATCTTCTGATCATATGACAATAACTTTACCAATTACTCCAAGGCCTCGTTCAAGTCTGTTCATATTCATTAAAAAAATAAAAGAAAAATCTGGTGCACTAAAGCCCTCGCGAATGTTAATAGAACTTTATTGAAGGGAAGAAAGGCTAAGGTTTACAATATAATCTGAAAAGCATGAAACTAAGTAAAACAAGAGTAGGCTATATATACATAGCCAATAACCTAAAGGTCCATAAACTAAAGGCCCAATAACATATGGGCTAACATCCCCCCTCAAACTCACAATGCAACAGCAATAAGCATTGAGAGTTTGTCACACAAAAAACGAAATCGAGATGCCGACTGAGCCTTCGTAAAAAGGTCAGCAATCTGCAAAGACGATGGAACAAAAGGAAGCGATATGGTCCCGAGCTGTAAATGATGACGGGTGAAGTGACAATCAATCTCAATGTGCTTCGTACGCTCATGGAAGACAGAATTCTTTGCAATTTGTACCGCACTTTTGTTATCACAATGCAGGGGAGTAGGCATAGAAATGTGAACCCCCATATCTGCAAGAAGCCAACGTAACCAAATAATCTCACATGTAGTCACAGCCATAGCACGATACTCAGCCTCCGTGGAAGATCTAGAGACAACATCTTGTTTCTTGCTCTTCCACGAGATTAAAGAGTCTCCAAGAAACACACAAACAATTCAAAAAACAAAAAGATGCAAAACCCTAGGTTG
>NC_061116.1:2641068-2658837 GCF_002878395.1 Capsicum annuum
GTAGGTGCCTGCTACAAAATCTTCAACCAACAAATCAAAGGACATGGATCGAACTAGCTTTGATACCATGTTAATAGAACTTTATTGAAGGGAAGAAAGGCTAAGGTTTACAATATAATCTGAAAAACATGAAACTAACTAAAACAAGAGTAGGCTATATATACATAGCCAATAACCTAAAGGTCCATAAACTAAAGGCCCAATAACATATGGGCTAACAGTGCAAGGTATGAAAAAGGACTCGACCACAAAGGTCTATTGTACGCAGCCTTAGACTTACATTTTTGCCAGAGATTATTTCTAAGACTTATGAACCCGTGACCTTTTAATCGCATAATAATAACTTTACTAGTTACTCCTAGGCTCGATTCAAGTCCATCCATATTTATACTAATGAATAATGGATCAAGTGCAAGCCCATATTTTAATGCAAGAGTGAAATTGAACAAGGATCAAAGATTTTGTACACTATAAAGTTCTTCACTAGGAAATGCTATTTGTTACTTTCATATCACCTTGTTGCACAAAAACAATGAAATTGATTAATTCAGGGTGTGGTGGAATCAGGATTTTTATTGAGGAGTTCAGAAGTAAACATACGAATTAGCCGAAGGACGTTCAATATCTACTATATATACATAAATAATATTTTTAATCATGTAAAAATAATATAGTTTTTTGTTGAAGGAAGTTCGAATGAACGTCCTGGATGAAAGGTGGCCCGCCCCTAATCTAGGAGATGAATGCCAAGTTCTGGGATTAAATCCGAGAAATTAGCTACCAAAATGTAAGGGATAAGGCACAAGTATCCCCAAACTATACTCGAAATCTCAATCACATACCTAAACTTTACGGGGTTATGGGATGCCAAATTTTGTATTTTTATGATCCCTCTGTGATGACGCGACTATTAAGTAGCAGAATATTTGTGCTTCTTTTGTGCTAACTTAGCAGCCACGTTAGCACAAAAGGAGCATAACAATGCAGAAAAAATGAGTTTAGGAGAGTTACAAAATCCTCCTAAAGTTTAAATGTGTCACTGAAATTTCGAATATAATTCGACAAGGTATACAATTGAATATACAATTGGTATTTTTTTTTTTTAGTTTCTCATCCAGTGTCCGGTACCCGCATTGGAGTCCGACTAATCCGGATTCGTGCCGCATAGGGCCCCATTCGGGGGAAGCGCTCCCCACCAAGAATTTTTTCATATCCAGAACTCAAACCCGAGATCTCTAGTTAAGGGAGGAGCAGCCCCATCCGTTGCACCACATCCTTTGATATTTATGCTAATGCAGAAGTGGAATCACTTGACTAACTTTACTGTGTTGCTAAAGTGCTAACCAAAATTCTAAAAACTAACAAACTAACAGAATCTTAACAGAAAAGCTGACACTTGCCATATTTATGTTATTTGCAACAATTGTCTTTGTTGAAGAATATATATGCTTTAGCTTAGTGAAATGTATTTGTGTAATATATAATTATTACAATAAATTACAGTTAAAATAATAAAATGAATAAAAATAAAGAAAATAAAATAATTTTTTTCGTTGCTAATGTGCAGATATCTCGCTCTTTATAAGGAGATTCAAGTTAACTGCGGCGTAATCTACACCGATTCAACAGTATCAACTCTTAACTTATCCCCTTCAGGATACAACAGCTCATCACGATGTAAAACTCAAGCAACAAAAATACCTTTGTATAGTTAATAATCCAAAGCTCCACCACAAAAACACCTTTCTTCAACATATACTTACTCTCTTTATACAGTGAATATGATTAAAGACTTAGAATATTTTCTTCGTCTCAATTCTCTCTTTCACTGATATAATTATTCTCTTTTGTATAGTAAATATAGTTGGAGACTTAAAATATTTTTCTTTGTCTCAACTCTCCCTTTCAGTAACATAATACATTTCTTATTGTGTTCACTTCTACTATTTTTCATCTCAATTTTCTTGCTTATTAACACAAGTAAGACCATCACTATTTATATGCGAGATATTCATCGTTGCAGTGTATAAAAGAAAATAGTGGAAAGATAAATGAAATAGAGATTACAATAGTAATGATAGTTATGGCCACATTCTATCCCTACTAAATAACACGAGTCATGGCATAAAATGCCATTTCATGATGAGAAATATGTGCAGTACAATCAAATCTTTCTATAGTGTTATTTCGTTATAACAACATTTTATTATAGCGGTCTGATTTTCATCGGAATCAATTTTTTTGGTTATATTTTACTTCTTTATAATGTCATTCTATCCGTAATAGCAATGACTTTTATATTAGCAGTACATTCTTTGTAAAATTCTCTCTATATAACAACATACTCAAATATTCTGTAATAATATTTTGTAAGAAATATATTATGTATAAAATAAAATACCAAATGTTTATAATACTGTTAATTACTAATGTCATGCACATAGTAAATTTCAAGTAGGAATATCTAATTTAAAGGAAAAAAAATTATTTAACTGATGCATATCAGTTATTGCACAATTGCACGAGAGAAGGACTACTAATATTTTTTTTTTTTGTTTTCTTGTTCTTTCTAATTTTGCATACTTTTATTTACAGTTAACGTCAGATGCCAGTATATACATATAACAATACCTCTCTATATTAATCATGACCAGTGATGGAGCCAAAATTTTCATTGAGGGGGTTCAGAAGTAAATATACGGATTAGTCGAAGGGGGTTCAACATCTACTATATATACATAAATATATTTTTGACCATGTAAAAATAGTATAATTTCTGACAAAAAGGGTTCGAATGAACCCCCTAAATTAAATGCGACTCCACCACTGATCATAACATCTTCGAACAAACGCTATCACTATAGAGAGATTTGATTGTATAATGACACACTTTGGGTAATGAATATGGAGAAGTGGGAAAGTTCAACAATCAGTAGCCAATACTTTGGGTAATCAATATGAGCAAAGTTAATTAACTATTAAAATGCTCAACAAGAAGGAAAGTCTTGGAGTAACTGGTAAAGTTGTTGTCATGTGACTATGAGGTTACAGGTTCAAGCCTAGAAAACAGCCTCTGGCAGAGATGCAAGTCAAGGCTGCGTACAATGTACACTTATGGTGGAGCCCTTTCCCGAACCCTGTACATAGCGAAAACTTTAGTAGACCAGACTGCTCTTTATTAAAATGCTCAACATGAACCTACATAAGGTAACTCATGACAACCCTTGTGTTGTGAAACATGGAAAGTAAGGTGAATCAAGACATCATCAGGCATTAATCCTTACATCAATAAAAGTGAGAAGCAGTTTTAGTAGTATCATCAGGTCAATGTCTTACAATTGAATATACACTTAGTATACACTCACTATGTTGCTACAATGATAAAAAAAGTTTTGAAACAAACAAACTAAAAGAATCTTAACAGAAAAATTGAAACTTGTCACATCAGCAATCTTAACTATTTCTTCAACTAACTCCTTCAATTACTATGCTACTTGTAGCACACCTAGTCATTCAAATTTGAAGTATTTCATTTAAGGATATGAATTAAAATAGTGAAGCATGTGTAAGATTTTGTACTTGTAATATGGTAACCATGCATCTCATACAATGATCATTCAACTTGTCGTAATTGTCAGTTAAAATTATGTATTTAATTTGGAGTAATTGGTAACGTTGTTGCCATGTGATTAGGAGGTCACGGATTCAAGCCTTGGAAATAGTCTCGGGCAGAAATGCAAGGTAAGGCTGTGGCCTGCGTACAATATACCTTTGTGGTGGAGCTCTTCCCTGAACCCTGCGCATATATAGTGAAAGCTTCAGTGACCGAGCTGGCCTTTTTTTAATTTTATTTTTAATAGTCATTTCATATTAACTAATTGCATCAACAATTATCTTAGTTGAATTTTGTATTTTTCGAAAAAAAGTTAATGAGTAACAAGTGTCAAGAGTCTCACGTTGGAAAAGGATGGTTCTTGATCTCCTTATATGGACTTGGGTCCTTCCCTCATTAGCTAGCTTTTGTGGTTGACTTAGACCCAATATCTATTCTTTACATGATGTCAGAGTCAAATTCATCTAAATTCTTTGTTACTCGATGTTGCCTCATATTATATTGTTCACGCTCCAGTTACCCCTATATTATATTGTTGACGCTTTAGTTACCCTCATATTATATTGCTCACACTTCAGTTAACAAGGTTTGGGTGTGTGGGAGAGTGTTAGGAGTCCCACATCAGAAATGGGTACTTGACCTCCTTATATGGATTTGGACAATCCTCCTCTCATGAACTAGCTTTTGAGGTTGAGTTAGACACATGATTCATTCTTTACAATAGGTTTGATTTTATTTCCCAGATCTCTCGCTGGTGTTGCATGTTATCATGATGTGTCTTGAGATAGCCGTCTCCTGATCCCATTTTAAGTTGGGAACCAGTTCCTCGATTGTCACTCTGCTGCATCTGACTGTCATCTAGGCAACCTTTGAAAGGCGGTGAGTGTGACAACGTGCAAAAATAATTAAAATACTAATTTAGAACTTAAACCAAATAATAATAAGTTGAGTAACCATTTAGACGATCAACAGCATGCTCACTGTAATTCCACAAAGTAGGATCTGAGTAAGGCAGAATGTACACAGATTATACCTCTATCTTAGAGGAAAAGAGACCGTCTCCGATAAATCCTCAACTTAATAATAAATAGTCCAAAGCTATAAATCATTTAAACTAACTTTGTATTTAAAATTTAATATACCAAACTTGGAATCAAAAAGCTTTTACCTTTTTTGAGTTTGTTGTAAAACTAATAAAAGTTTGCATCCTTGACAAATTTTCTTTATCAAAAGTTTCTTTATTATACGTAAAAGTTTTTGAGTTACATCAGCAAGAGCTGCACAAGATCAAAACCTAGACCTGCCCATCATCTGTTTTCATGTATACATAAAGTAGAGGCGAATCTAGAATTTTAAATTTATGAATTTTTTTAAAAATAAATTACTATATAATAATAATAATAATAATAATAAAAAAGACAATCCCTATCAGCAAGGGCGAACCTAGGTGGAAAATTGTGGTATTTTGATACCCGTTAAACCCAACATAGAATATGTATAATTATATAAAAAATGTATAAAAAAGGGTATAAGATTGAGAAAAACACTCATGAAAGTAAGAATATAGCTGGGTTCTTTGATTTTCATGCAAAAAACGTTAAAGTTTTGGGTGTCGGTATATGTATTTGAACCTCCTAAGCACTCATGACTCCTAAATTCTGAAACTGCCCGTGCCCATTAGGAATCAATCCCATGTTCACGAGGAAACATAAGCAATTCAATGGTCCCTTCTTTCTTATCAAGACAACATTTAATTTGTGCGTGAGTTCGCATCTAGAAAATTTTAATGACTTCTTTTGGCTTTTAATATATTACGGTATCGGGTGGGGGTCGACACTGTAGATCCGCCCCTGACGTTAAGTGATTTTTCTGGCCGGTCTAAATTTTGGTGAATAAAATTATTTGATATCGAAATAGACATTCAAATTTGATTACACCTAGTAAATAAGCACTCGAACTCTATGTACGCATATCTGGATACATCAATTCATTTCAAAGTACTGTTAGTAGAATATTTTCTACTTGAGGTTGATCAGTATAAACAAAGTAGTTCACAGAGTTATCTGATTAACTTAACTATTTAATAGATGACTGAAAATACACATAAAATTTTTTCATTATTTGAATAAAAATATCTAATTAAAATACTTTACTTAAAGTTGAAGTGTTCAAAAACACAGGTTATGACGACGACGACGATAACAACAACAACTATAACAATTATCGACAATCCAGTATAATCCTATAAACGGAGTTTGGGCAGGGGCGGCTCAACAACGTTAGAGGCCTATACCAAAGCTTTAATAAGAGGTTTCAAATTTAACTGATATTTTACTTCAATTTGGACATAAAATCTTCAATTTTTTGAAATAAAAAATATAATACAAGTCTATTTGCAAATACTATATAGAAAGTTTATATATTTTAAAACTATATAAAAAATAGTATAAGTCTATTTAGTTAACAATTCAAAATATTTAAAAATAATTACCGACTCTCCAAATAGTAATTAAGACATATAATTTAAAACGAAAGGAGTATTATTAGAATATAAATTAACCATCCTTGACTATCAATCGCATTGACTAAGTAATTTTTTATATAAAGATCTTGTATTTTGTATCTTTTTTTTTTTTTTAAAAGACAATACTTTTCAATTTTTTTAAAAAGTAATTTATCTTAAATCTCATTTATCCAGAGATGATTTATAACCACACAATTACTTACGACTTAATTTTGATCTCTATTTCAAAAAAAAAAAAACTTTTATTTCTTAAACTCTATATGAAATCAAACTCCATCACATACAATAATTGAAAAAATGAAGTTGTAAATTTTGGGGCCTCAAGTCATTGCTTCACTTGATTTGGTCTTGAGTTTGCTCTGAATCTGGAGAGGGCAAAATGTAGGAGGACCTTATCTTTACCTCGTAGAGATAGAAATATTATTTTCGATAGACCCTCGACATAACTAATACCTGTCAAACATTATGAAAAAGCAAACACAAATATGAACAATCACTATAGAAACCAATCAAAATGAAACGCGGTGCATAACATACAACAGTTAAAATGCCGTCATTATTAATTAGAGATTTTGAATTAAAGCTTTCGAAAATAAAAAATAATAATAATAATAATAATATCATTATTATTATTGAGGCACCTCCTCCAACTACTGAAATTTATGCAAATTAAACCTGAAATTATAGGAGATTTTGACAGACTTTATTTTATACATTTATTTGCATGTGATGTCTTTTTCTTTCCTTATATATTAAGACAAGATATTTTCCAATTAAAATCAATTTGGTATTAGACATTGTTGAGTCTAACTAATTAGAATTTCATTAAATATTCACTAAATGTTAATCCTAGTAAAAAGTAAAATGTTTTCTACCAAAAAATACTTTCACCTTCGAAACTTAAAATCAAACAACATAAATTCCGGCAGTTTGGAGTTTAATATAAAAAATTTCCGACATTCTGCATAATTCCTGAAAATTTAAATTTTTTGGCTATCGAGATACATAATTAGCTCTCGATACATTCAATTAAGATACATTTTTTTCCTTATAAAGATACATAATTAGCTTCTAGTATATTTTTTTTCGATTTTGGGTATTTCGAGATACACAATGTATTCAGCAAAGATACACACATAATTAGCTTTTGATATATTTTTTCGATTTTGAGTCTGTTGAGATACATAATTAGCTCCCGATACATCCAATGAAGTTACATTTTTTCCTTATAAAAATACATAATTAGCTCCTGATGCATTTTTTTTCGATTTTGGATCTGTCGAGATACATAATACTTCAAACAACGATACATTTTCTCTATGTAAAGATACATAATTAGCTTCCGACACATTTTTTTTCTTTCAATTTTGGGCCTATCGAGATACATAATTAGCTCTCGATACATCCACATAATTAGCTCTCGATACACCCAACGAAGATACATAATAAGTTGAAATTTTTGTAATTACTTTGAGAGGGTGGAAATTTGTGTAAATATGATAAGTTTAGGTGTATATTTATGTTATTTTTCCATTTTTATTAAGCATTTTCCTTAAGTATTCTTGGTTATTTATTTTGTGATCACTCGAGCTCGGACACTCTTGATCCTTGATTAATAAGGACTAACGCTTGATTACGCTTTAAGATTTGTTCCTAATCTCTACTTGTTTGATTTGTTCACTCTTTCGTTTGCATTATTTATCTCCTTTCTCATAGAATTGCTACAAAGTTAACCATCATATTATTACTTTATTTGCTATTATATACATTCTTCAAATGCTCATCGAAGAATTACAAACTATTAAAAAATTATTTACAAAATACAACGACAATGACATATCTAATAAAATAAAATTATTTTGAGATTAACTTGCATAAAATTTATTTTGAAATGATTTTATTATAATTTTATAAATTTTAATTTAATTGACTTATCGGTGAAGAGCGTTAGTTGAAAAAAAAAAGAAAAGAAAGATACATGAACTAAACTATCATAGATTTGGTATTCCATTACTATCATTTTCTCATTGACTTGGTAGTTAAATACTTCAATTACTACTCTTTAATTACAAATTGTACATTAATAAAAAAATTAATTAATGAACTTAACCAAACCCCCCTAAAATAGACCAAAATTTTTTAAAGCCAAAAAAAAAAAAAAAAAACAAGAACAAGAAAAGACAAAGACCACCTTAAAGCCTCCATTTTTTCCCCTAAAACCTTAAAGTTCTGAACTTTTTTCCCTAATTTTTTCAGAAAAAAAAACCCATTTTAGGAAAGTTCAAAACTTTTATTTTTTTTTCATTTTTTTAGATTTATGGGAAGTTGAAGTTTAGAGAAAAGTTGAAATTGTACAGAAATTGAGTTGAATTCTTGAAAAAAAATAATATTTGTTGGGTTGATATTTTTTTTTTTTTTGGTTATTGTTGGGTACTTAGATGCTGATCAAGAAGATGTTTCAACAATTTGTCTGATTGGAGTAAAATGGTAAGTATTCCATTATCATCTTGATCTTTTTTTGGTTGTTGTTGTTATTGGTATATATAGCATTTGGTTGATTTTTATATGTTGAAAGTTGTTGTCTTGTTGAGTTTTATTTGCAATGGTTGTTAAGTATTGTTTCACAGTGCGTTGTATTGTATCGTACTGTATTAAAATGAATACAATGTTTGGATATGTATAGCATTTGGTTGATTGGAGTACAATGGTAAGTATTCCATTATCATCTTGATTTTTTTTTTTTTTTTGGTTGTTGTTGTTGTTATTGATATATATAGCATTTGGTTGATTTTTGTATCTTAAAAGTTGTTGTCTTGTTGAGTTTCATTTGCACTATGTTTGGATGGTTGTTAAGTATTGTTTCATAATGTATTGTATTGTGTTGTGTTGTATTGTATTAAAATGAATACAATGTTATGGATAGATTGTATTGTTTCTTGTAGTTACATACGTTTTAGATTTATGGGAAGTTGAAGTTTAGAGAAAAGTTGAAATTGTAAGTATTCCATTATCATCTTGAAATTTTTTGGTTGTTGTTGATGTTGTTGTTATTGATATATATAGCATTTGGTTGATTTTAATATCTTAAAAGGTGTTGTCTTGTTGAGCTTCATTTGCATTCTGTTTGGATGGTTGTTATGTATTGTTTCATAATGTATTGTATTGTGTTGTGTTGTACTGTATTCCATCATCATCTTGATTTTTTTTGGTTGTTATTGTTGTTGTTATTGATATCTATATATATAGCATTTGGTTGATTTGTATATCTTAAAAATTGTTGTCTTGTTGAGCTTCATTTGCACTCTGTTTGGATGGTTGTTATGTATTGTTTCATAATGTATTGTATTGTGTTGTGTTGTGCTGGATTGTATTGTATCATAGTGTATTAAAATGAATACATTGTTTGGATAGATTGTATCATTTCTTGTAGTTACACAATTTTTGTGTTGTATTGTATTGTATCGTACTGTGTTAAAATGAATATAATGTTTTGATAGATTGTATCGTTTCTTGTAGTTACATAGTCTCACGCATCAATTGAAGGATAAACTTACGCAGCTCTAGATTGTATTCTTTCATAATGTATTGTATTGTGTTGTGTTGCATTGTATCGTACTATATTAAAATGAATAGAATGTTTGGATAGAATGTATCGTTTCTTGTAGTTACATAATCTCACACATCAATTGAAGGATAAACCTACACAGTTCTAGATTGTATTGTTTCATTTTAATATTTGTTGAAGTTGAACTGGTATCCGGTAAAGTTGCTACCATGTGATTAGGAGGGTCACGAGTTTAAGTTATGGAAATAGCCTCTTGCAGAAATGTAGGGTATGACAGTGTATAATAGACCTTTGTGGTTCGGTCCTTTTCTGGACCCTGCTTTTTTTTTGAGGAACATTGAAATTGTACAGAAATTGGGTTGGTTATTTTTGTTATCATTGGGTACTAAGAAGCTGTTTCAAGAATTTTTTTGATATTTAGAAAAAGGTATTTGATTATCTTCTGTTGTTGTTATTATTATATGACATTTGGTTGATTTTCATATGTTAAAAATATTGTCTTGTTAGAGAAAAATTGACCTGGTAACGAATAAAGTTGCAACCGTGCGATCAAGAGGTCGCGGGTTTAAGTCGTGGAGACAACCTCTTGCAGAAATGTAGGGTTGTAAACCCGCGAAAACAGTCTCTTGTAGAAATGTAGGGTAATAAACCCGCGGAAACAACCTCTTGCAGAAATGTAGGGTTGCAAATCCGCGGAAACAACCTCTTGCAGAAATGTGGGGTAGTAAACCCGCGGAAACAACCTCTTGCAGAAATGTAGGGTATTTTTGTTATCATTGGGTACTCAGAAAATGATTAAGAAGTTGCTTCAAGAATTTATCCGATTTGAGTAAAATTGTGGTATTTAAGCCTTGGAAACAGTCTCTGATAGAAATGCAAGGTAAGGCTGCGTACAATACACCCTTATGGTGGGGCCCTTCCCCGGTCCCTGCGCATAGCGGGAGCTTTAGTGCACCGGGCTTCCCTTTTTGTGGTATTCAATTATCATCTTGCTTTTTGTTGTTGTTGTTGTTTTTGTTATTGGTATGCACTATATAACATTTAGTTGATTTTCATGTGTTAAAAATATTGTCTTGTTGAGTTTCGTTTAGTGTGTACTGCATATTTACATTGTCTAAGAGTTTCTTCCCGTTAGTCTTGGCTGGTACCTTATGTAGCTCTTGTACTCTTTAAACTAGTGTTGTGAACTACCTTTTGGAGAAAAATCTCATGCCCTTTGCTTCTAGTTGTTAGTGGTTTTTGCGTTCTTAAATGGTCTGAAGATTGTGATACACTCTCAGGCAGGATAAAGGGATTAACAAATTCTACATTTTAAAATGCGATCATGGCTATTGTAGGACGCGAATTAGGGTAGAGGGTTAGTGGGTAGGAGTGCGTCTGTAGTAGTAGGGAGGAGTGCTTTGTCTGTATCTGTGCCTGTAGTTTTTTGTTCGTAGTGTTCTGATGAAGTTTGTGATCTCAAATAGATAGTTTATCGTATTACGCTGTCGGTGTCTTGTTTCTTTTATCATCTAGCGTTATGTTATCCATTTTGTTGTTTATTTTTATATTTTTTGTTTGTTATACTATTATCTGTCCTGAGCCGGGGGTCTATCGGAAACAACCTCTCTACTTTATTTGGGGTAGTGGTATGGGCTGCATATACTTTACCCTCCCCAGACCCCACTTTGTGGGAATACACCGGGTATGTTGTTGTTGTCGTTGGCTATTTTCTCATTCAATGAGCTGAAAACTTTCTGCATTCTTTATGTCTTTGATAAGTTCAGTGTCATGTTGCGTTATCTCTGTAGTTTAGAAGATTTTCTCTTATTCTCATTACGTGGATGTTGATATCAGATAGGCATTATCTTTTGAAGCCGTATGGAAGCATCAAATTCAATTCTTAACCATTTTGCTTATACCTTAGTCCAGATTAAAGGATTAAAAAGTATCTATTACGGATACGCAAATATTTCGTTGTTGGATTTGCAGGCTGCATCAGTTAGCTTATCGGTGGGATCACTTGTTTGGGTGGAAGATCCCGATGTAGCCTGGATAGATGGGGAAGTTTTAGAGGTCAATGGTGCAGACGTCAAGGTTTCTTGTACTTCTGGGAAAACGGTACGTTACAATGTATGCTTATAGAATCAGATTGCACTAAACTAGTAAACAATTACTTGCCTTTTGTTTTTAGTAATGCTTTAATTTAGACAAGGACTCGTTTCGAGAAATCTATCGATCAATTCCGATTCTTGCTTTTTCTCTTGATTCTTTTCCGATTGAGATTGAGATGTATAAATCCTGTTCACGGATTAACGAAAATGTACAAAAGCTCTATTTGCCTCTGCCGTTTTATAATTCTCTTCCTTTTTGCGTATGGCATCGCCACTCCCTTTGGCAGCATCCACTAATTTGGAACTTAATTTGAAATCCATATTTCGACCTGAACGTTTTTGGGATGCCGCTAATAACCAATGAACGACAAGTGCTTTTCCTTCTGTGGATCCTATTTCAGTGGGAACTTGATGAGTCGATCCACTGTTATATTGGGAGTTACTCCACGCTTGTATTGTTCCCACCATATTTTTGGAAAATTATCAACTAAGCAGATTTAGCGGATGGACTGAGTCTCGTTAATTTTCAGGTGGTTGTTAAGTTTAGTAACCTCTACCCTAAAGATGCTGAAGCTCCACCTAGTGGCGTTGATGATATGACGAAGCTGGCGTATTTGCACGAACCAGGAGTCCTGCACAATTTAAAGACCCGATATGATATTAATGAAATATATGTGAGTTATGTGGTGTCGTGTCGTTGTTATCTTTTCGTTTTCCTTTGTTTAGCTAAGTTTAATGTTTACCGAACTAACTTTTGTAGATGGTTGTTTCAGACGTATACGGGGAATATATTAATCGCTGTCAACCCTTTCAGAAGATTACCTCACTTATATGATAACCATATGATGGCTCAATATAAAGGTGCCGCATTTGGAGAGCTGAGCCCTCACCCTTTTGCTGTTGCAGATGTAGCATACAGGTGCGTGGTACCCGATGTTTATGGATCCTAAGTTGCGCGGACTCTTCACTTTTGATGCCTCGCCCGTGTCGGATTCTCCAAAAATAACTACTTTGGCGAATCCGACACGCACCCGCTGACATTTTTGAAGAGTCCGAGCAACATAGTTAATGGATCAATTCCTTAATTTTTCATTTTCAGTGAGAGAATATCCCCTATGGATGCAGACTTATGATTGACGAAGGAGTAAGTCAATCAATATTGGTTAGCGGGGAGAGTGGGGCTGGTAAAACAGAAAGCACGAAGCAACTAATGCGCTATCTTGCTTACATGGGAGGGAGAGCTGCAGCTGAGGGTAGAACAGTTGAACAGCAAGTCCTGGAGGTAAGATGTCGTAGATCTTTTACCAGAAGTTCGGTGTCTTGCACAATTCAATGCTAGGTTTCATGCTTAACGTTTTGATACACTTGTCCATTTTGCAGTCAAATCCTGTTCTGGAAGCATTTGGTAATGCGAAGACCGTCAGAAACAATAACTCAAGGTTGGAAAGATAAAATTAGCTAACTTTTTAAGAGCATCTTGTATTATCGCTACATGGTTGTAATATATCTTATACCGAGATTGCAGTCGATTCGGCAAGTTTGTGGAGATCCAGTTTGACCAGAGAGGAAGGATTTCAGGAGCTGCTATCAGAACATATTTACTGGAAAGATCTCGCGTTTGCCAAGTTTCTGATCCTGAGAGAAATTATCACTGTTTCTACATGATTTGTGCTGCCCCACCGAAGGTAATGCACCAGTATTTACTTCGATAAATTGCTTTTGCTGAAGACAAGCATTCTGAAACCATGGTCTTTTATCATTGTTTTTCCATTGGAAATTCATTTCTACAAACATACATTTCTCAAAGTGAAAAAACTCATGCTATCTAATAAAACCGAATCCATAAGAACTGGATTTTATCCTTGTTGAAACCAAATCTAACTTTTGTAAGTGAGCTGGAAAGTAACCATGATATCCACGGAAACTTCTAAAATCTCTACCTAGCGGAGTGTGACCTCTGAACTCACCTAAACGGCGCACCTTCTTGGCGCCTCCCTGAGATGCTCAAAGAATAGCCTCAGTCATCTTAGCATGATCCACAATACTCTGAAACGATGCTCCATACACTACCAGCTGAGTAGTAGAAAGCTGAAGAGAAACATCCAACCCCTTTACAAACTTCCAAATATTCTCAGACTAAGGCATGGAATCGTGCCTCATACTCCGCAACAGTCATGGAGCCCTGCTCCAAGTCAGTGATCACAAAAATCCTTAGGCAACAGTCCCTGCCTCATACACCGAAATGCTTCATTCCATACACTTGATTAAAGAATATACAAGATCATTCAATGTGAGACTTGTTTCTCATCCCTTGATTATATGAATTGGTCACCATGACAAGGGAGGAGGTGGGGTCCGCTAAAGTCATATCTTGAATGACTTGAGAGAATAATCTCATTGATTTTGTTCTTGTGCAACAGAGAACCCATCATCTGTTATTTGTATGACTAGTCTGGTTGAATCTGAAGGGGAGCCTTGGAGTAACTGGTAAAGTTGCTGCCATGTGACCAGGAGGTCACCGGTTCAAGCCTTGGAAACAGTCTCTGGCAGAAATGCAAAGTTAAGGCTGCGTACAATACACTCTTGTGGTGGGGCCCTTCCTCGGACACTGTGCATAGCGGGAGCTTTAGTGCACCGGGCTGCCCTTTAGTCTGGTTGAATCTGCCAGTTATTCTTTCTGCTTCTATTATGTGCAACTGGCAGATGGTGGAAATGCAAAAAGATTATCGCACCTTGATGATAACTTATGTCGAACCCTCATAAACCAAAATTTGCGTCGCACCTTCTGCTACCATAGGAATCCCAAAATGTACAAAACATATCCAAGCATCGCCTGGAAACTTTATTCCATCCGATCAAAGCCATGTTGTTCTTAACAGTAGAATACTATGACTCTAGCTGGAATACCATGATTTAGCCTTTGTTAGCTCATCGGGACATGCACCTTGCTTCTGAAATTCTCAGAATAGGTTTGTGAGAAACCTCACATTTAATACTGGCGGCAGAGCATTTTGTAACAACCAATACTCCTGCTAAGGAGGTGGATGAACTCTAAGGGTGGGGTGGGGGGTTAGTAATGATCTGTTATGTAGACTTGGAATTTTTACCAGTCTGATTCTGTTCTCTACTCTCAGGATATTCAAAGGTTCAAGTTGGATAACCCTCAGTCATTTCATTATCTGAATCAATCAAATTGCCATCAGTTAGATGGGGTTGATGATTCAAAAGAATACCTAGCTACGAGAAGGGCGATGGATGTTGTCGGAATAAGTTCAGAAGAGCAGGTATGTTTGACAAGTTATGTTCAAGGGTAAAATTTCCGTAAGTGGTTATTTCATTATCTCTTGCAATGCCTCAGGATGCAATATTTCGAGTAGTGGCTGCAATTCTCCATCTTGGAAACATTGAATTTACAAAGGGGAAGGAGATGGACTCCTCAGCTCCCAAAGACGAAAAATCGCAGTTTCATCTAAGAACTGCGGCTGAGCTGTTCATGTAAGTGATGAAAAGGGCTCATTGAAGTCAATTACCATCCTGAATTACTAGCCGAAAGCTTAAAAGTGCAGCCCTTCTGAACTTCTAATATTTCCTAGGTGTGACGTGAAGGCTCTTGAGGATTCACTTTGCAAACGTGTTATTGTAACTCGTGGTGAAACCATCACTAAATGGCTGGATCCAGAAGCGGCAGCTATCAGTAGAGATGCTTTGGCAAAAATAGTATACTCAAGATTGTTTGATTGGTAAGCTTTAACTTTACTGGGCAGCCGGTGAATCAGATCATCAGTTTATCTGCTATGCACCTGAAGCATTTACTACTCTGTTACAAAATATTTCAAGCAACAATGACTTCAATTTTTATACGGTGCTGTATTTATTCTTTGAGATTGAGGTTGCGGAATGAATTCATCAAAATTCTTTTTATCAACATATCTTTGGCCTCGGTATCTTTCATTAGTTTGTTATTTACTTTTATCAACCGATGAAATATTTCAATTTCAGGTTGGTGGATAAGATTAATAATTCAATAGGTCAAGATCCAAATTCGAAATCTTTGATTGGTGTGCTGGATATATATGGATTTGAGAGTTTCAAGACTAACAGGTGCTTGACTGGTATGCCCTTTTTGTTTGGATTGTATGCGACGTGTTCTTCTAGAATGAACTATATAAAAATTGCCTTAGCATATGCACAAACAGTCGATTTTTTTTATATCTTATAATTATTTGGTGCCTTCTCGTTATGTTTAGCCACTTGACAGAATTCATAGTAAAATTGCCATAAGCATCATCAGTTACCAATTTCACAACCCTTTATTTACTATGACCTTGTGTTTGGTTTCTGGTGTCTAATACATGAGTTATGAGTTAGTTTGATGCATCTTATTGCCCCTTTATTTGGTTGTCGCCTAAAGAGAAGTGCCAAATTCATAAATACTGTTACATAGGTTTCGTTTTTTCTGTAATTGAATTAGATGGGCTTGCCACCCTTAGGCCGCTCAAAAGTCAAAACGATGAAATTGCTCCTATAATCTTAAATGGGGAGGCCACTATTGAACTTCTTGTTGATTGGAAGATCTTTCTTCTGTGAAGGCGGTTGAGCTCTATCTGTTTTATTTTTAATGCTAATCTAGACACATGGGATTAGGGTGTGGTCTAGTGGTTCAATGAAGTGAGTCTCACGTTCAGTTCCCAGTAGAGATAAACACTAGGTAATTTCCTCCCATCTGTTCTAGCCTTGGTGGACACTGACAGAGTTACTTGGTACTTGTTGCTGGTGGGAGGTGGGAGGTATCCCGTGGGATTAGTTGAGGTGCACGCAAGCTGGCCCAGACACCACGGTTATTTAAAAAAATATGGGATTAGGGTTGCTTGATCATCAGACTTTCAAGTGTCAAACTAATTAGAATCACATCAGGAGTTTTGTTTTAAGTATGATGCAAAATCTATCAAACAGTGTTGTATGGGGACTTAAGAGTTATTCTGATAAGTAATAATGTGCCTGTTCTTTCTTGAGGGAAACAAGATTGAAATTTGCGGAAATCTTCACGGCATGCCTAAGTTGAGCAGACTCTTCACTTTCAATGCTGCACCCGTGTCGGATTCTCCAAAAATACACTACTTTTGGAGAATCCGACACGCACCCGCTGAAATTTTCAAAGAGTTGGAGCAACATAGCGGCATGCACTTTCTAATGTTGTACTATTTCCCTAAACAGCAGTATCAGTTTTTTATTGTTAAAGCTGACTAGTCATGGACCGGTTTTGTAGATTGTTTCATATTTCTGATGCTATTTATCTCTGCAGTTTTGAACAATTCTGTATCAATTTGACAAATGAGAAACTTCAGCAGCACTTCAATCAGGTTCTGGTTATTTTCTCATCTTTGAGTTTCTTGAACTATCATTGACCTAAGTTGCGCAGACTCTTCACTTTCGATGCTGCACCCGTGTCGGATTCTCCAAAAATACACTAGTTTTGACGAATCCGACTACGTACCCGTTGACATAATTGAAGAGTCCGAGCAACATAAATCATTACTACTGTACTCATCTTTATCATAACTGCATGTGGTCTCTCAGCATGTTTTCAAAATGGAACAAGAAGAGTATACAAAAGAAGAAATTGACTGGAGCTACATCGAGTTCATCGATAATCAAGATATTCTGGATCTAATAGAAAAGGTTTGCGCTTAGATTTTTGTCTTTATATCTTATATTTATTTACTTGTAAATGACTTCGCGTTATTCGTATTCAGTGTATTTAACCAAATTAAAAAGAAAGCTGTTCCTTGTGCACTTTGACGCAGCATGTCCAGTCAATCTCCTTTCTTAGTCTCCTCCTTTTCCCTTTGTAAAATACCTTCCATTTACATACATCTGATTGCTTCCTTAAGAATATGTCGTCTTCTCCAAGAATTACACTTTCAGAAGTTGCTCGGACTCTCCAAAAATGTTGCCGCACTTGTGTTGGATCCTC
>NC_061116.1:2661837-2723456 GCF_002878395.1 Capsicum annuum
TCCGAGCAACATAGCTTTCAGTTATATATGGTTGATCTCGGATATAAGTTGAGTGTTGCAGCTCTATTTAACCAAAAAAAGTTGGAAGCTGCAGCTGATAGAGTTCAGATGAACTTCACATAAAGATGTGTTTTCCGACGTGAGAAAGAACAGAATCGGAGAGAAAACTCAGCTTGACTATTCCCTCGAGCTATTTGGATTTAAATAGCTATGTTTACATTTCCTAAAAAGGAAAGGAAATCAATACAAATTACATGTGTAAATTAAGCTACGTAATGCAGCTTCATAATCACACACAAGTTCCATTTTTTTTTAATCTCTCTAAATTTCAACTTCTTCATTAGTTGCTTGATCCGTATGAGTTCACATGTCGCCACTGCCATAGTCTAATGTTTTTCTTCTGGACTAGATCTAGCAACCAAAAACCAAATCTCCCCAACTAGAACATAGTATCCAGAAGTGAATCGTATGTCAGAGGGTGACCCTGTCGATTCTGTATCTGTATCTGAATATCTAACAATTTTTTCACTTCCTCGGTCTTTCTAAAGCAGTGCTTTCTCTAGAGTAGTTTTTATGCATCAAAGAATGCAAATAGATGCCTTCCAATCTATGTTGCTCGACTCTTCAAAACTGTCAGCGGGTGCGTGTTGGATTCACCGAAAGTAGTGTATTCTTGGAGAATCCGACACGGGTGTGGCGTTGAAAGTGGATCCGCGCAACTTAGATTCCAATGACTGCCGCCTGGAGAATTCAAGAACTGACCTACAACAGTAATCGGGAAGGCAATGACTGGTTGAGTCATAGTGAGATAATTCAACTTTCCGACCAGCCTCCTATATCTTCCAGGATCACTAAGAGGCTCCTTGACCTGGTAGGAGCTTAACATTTGGATCCATTGGTGTATTAATCGGCTTACAATTTGTCATCCATGTATCCTCAAAAATATCAACCACATACTTCATCTGTGAGATGGCGATGGTGATGTTTCAACGTGGTAATTCCCTCGTCGTCATTACTCAAGATGACTACGTCATCAACAATCTAAAACACAGAATGATCAGTTTCATTTGTACCATGCCATATTCCTGAATAACCATGCTAAACTTCCCGACCCATGCTCGAGGTTACAAAGACTGAGATAGGCGGTTATGAAAGAATTTAATGAGTTGATGCCCGCTACTCTAGTGTTGAAAAACAATTGGAGCAACGCCAGAACATGTATTTAGTCATTACACTTGTTGGACTTCCATTTGATCTTTGACTCGGCGTGGGATCAAATTTTGGCTAGATAAAAAAGAAAATATATAAAAGAAAGGTTACAAAGGCTGAAATAGGCGGTTATGAAAGAATTTAATGAGTTTCGAACAAAGGTATCTGCAACAGATGTTGCATAGAGACCTCCCTTTGGTGATGATGCTGATTACATTTTCTAGTTTACATAAGTTTTCATTGATGGACCACATTATAATTCTCTCGCTTGTTTCTCCAGTAACATATTTTAACAGTTTTTTTCTCTTGCTCAGAAACCAGGAGGTATTATAGCACTCCTCGATGAAGCTTGGTAAGCAGATGCATGAACACTATTATTTTAGTAGCTTTTGTTATTCTTCATTCTCATTGTTTAGATGCTCCAAACATCCCTTCTGTTTACCTCTTTTATACTAATTTCATTGGTCTTAGGATATTCAGACTGCTGTTATGTTGTTTTGCAGTATGTTTCCAAGATCAACTCACGAAACATTTGCGCAGAAGCTCTATCAGACTTTCCAAAACCATAAACGATTCAGCAAGCCCAAGTTGGCTCGTTCTGACTTCACTATTTGCCATTATGCTGGTGATGTAAGTCTTTTCATCTACTGTAACAAATTTTGAGCTTAGATCTTCAATTTTATTCTGAACCAGTGGATAATTATTCATGTTCTTTTCTTATAGGTCACATATCAAACAGAATTGTTTCTGGATAAAAACAAAGACTACGTTGTTGCTGAACACCAGGCACTCCTGAGAGCTTCAAAGTGTTCTTTTGCATCTGGTTTGTTTCCAAAATCAGTGGAAGAATCCTCAAACAAGTCGAAGTTCTCTTCTATTGGCTCTAGCTTCAAGGCATGTTGCATCTGTTTTCTAACGTATTTTTCTCTTCTCTTTTCATCTATGCATTACTGAGATCATATTGAATCATCACATGTTCTTTCATTCTTGCAGCAACAACTGCAGTCTTTGCTTGAAACTCTGAATGCAACTGAACCCCATTATATTCGATGTGTGAAGCCAAATAATCTGCTAAAGCCCTCTATCTTCGAGAATCACAATGTTCTGCAACAGCTGTGTTGTGGGGTAAGGAAATGTGTTGAATATTTTCACATTGGTGGCGTATCTATGAATTGAAAGTTTGTGCTTACTGTTTCTTTTTCTGTAGGGAGTGATGGAAGCAATAAGAATAAGCTGTGCTGGATATCCTACTCGGAGACCCTTTTATGAATTTTTGGATCGCTTTGGCATCCTTTCGCCTGAAGTTTTAGACGGAAGGTACCTATTTACCTTGTACTATTTGATCGGATTGTCAACGGATTCTGATTTTTTCTGTATAACTCATGGCAGTACGGATGAGGTCACTGCATGCACACGCCTTTTGGAGAAAGTTGGCCTTCAAGGATATCAGGTAGTAACATCACTTCATTAGAAGTTATAGTTTAAGCGTGAAACAATTCAAACTTTTCCAGTTCATTTCTGTAATTTTGGAGTCTCTTATTAGTTTCAGGCTATAACATCTATGGAAAATGTGGTTTTATCTTTATTAACTGATATTATCTAGCTCGTTCTTCATTCAGTTAAATTATTAATGAATTTCGGGGTTCCATTTTGCATTTGTCGCAAACCTGAATCCTATCTGTCTTTTAGCATTTCCTTGTTTTAGGTATTGTTGCTTAGATTGTTCAGTTGTATTATATGCTCATCTTTCTTGTTTTTTCGTTTCTAGTAAATCACTGTAAACTTCTTTAGTTTTTGAAATTTTCTAGTTTTGAGTCTTTACTGATCACGATAATGTGCATCTCTTTAATAGCTATAATGTTTTTTTCATCTTCTTCCCGGAGTTCTTTCGGTTCTTGTTTTATAATCATATGCAGATGATCCTTGGCTTTAAAATTTACTTTGGCAAAGTTAGTGCCATGTGACCAAGAGGTTAGGGGTTCGAGTAGTGGAAACAACCTCTTGCAGAAATGCAGGGTAAGGCTGTGTACAATAAACCATTGTGGTACAGTACGCTACGGCCCTTCCTCGGACCTCGTGCATAGAATTTAGTGCACTGGGCTGCCCTTTTTTAATGATATAAGTAGGCAAAAAAACATAAAAATCAGAATCCCTTCGGATTTCATTTGTGAGATGTCTTCCATGTGGTGGATGCTTCAGGCAAGCCAACCATTCGTCCATTTTGCCTTTGCAGATTGGTAAAACAAAAGTGTTTCTAAGGGCTGGTCAGATGGCGGAGCTAGACAGTCGCAGGACAGAGGTGTTAGGGAGATCAGCGAGCATCATTCAGAGGAAAGTTCGTTCTCACCTGGCTCGAAGAAACTTTACGTGGTTACGCCAGTTGGCAATAAGGATACAATCGATGTGCAGAGGTATTTCATTTGCTATAAGCTTGGATTTTGCGTTCTTAGATTAAAATCTTTCAATTTTTTCATCTCTCATCGTTACAGGAGAACTTGCTCGGCGTGTATACGAGAGCCTTCGGAAAGAAGCGGCTTGTCTGAAGATCCAGACAGACGTTCGCATGCATCTCGCTAGGAAGGGTTACAAAGAATTGTGTTCTGCTGCCATTTCAATTCAGACAGGAATGCGTGGGATGGCTGCACGTAATGAAGTACGATTCAGGAGGCAGACAAAAGCTGCGATTATCATTCAGGTAAACCTTTAGTAATGGAAGAATTATTCTTTGGAATTTCAAGATAATTTTCTAATTTAGGATCGACAAACTATTTGGAATATTTACCCTTGCTTCTATTGCTCTACCTATTTTATTAACTTTTTGCGTTGGAAACTGTGATTCACACTTCATAATGATCCTCATGCTATATGCACAGAGTCATTCTCGCGCATTCTTGACCCGGTTGAAATACAAGAAACTCAGGAAAGCTGCTATTACCACTCAATGTGCTTGGCGGGCTAGAGTCGCTCGTGGGGAACTACGGAAACTTAAGATGGTAATGTTTCATTCTTCATCTTCACTTTAGAGGTTCTTAGCTGCTACAGCCTCGGTTAGCGTCTGTATTCTGAGTTGATACACAACTTAAATTTCTCGGATATGTATTCGATTACTCTATGATTAAATCCTGTTGAAACTAACTACAGTTACGCTCTCATTGCTCATGCTTACATCAAATTTAGACCTATATGGACTCATTTCTTGCACCCAGTTAAGAGTCTTGGGATACAGAAGTCATAATTCCATGCTGCTAGAGTTGCATTTTGTCGAATTCCCGTATGGCGAAGTCGACGTTGCTTTTTAGATCCACTAATTGTTGTGCGAGACACAGATAATTTTCAATGGTATTTCTCATGTCATCCAGAGTTGATTTATTTCACATCAGTGTCAACTCATGTTACTTTCAATAGTTAATAAGGTACCCTAGTTCATATAAGTCCCCAGTGTTAAACTTATCGGTACTAAGTAGTCATTTGGTAAGTGGATTATATTATCTTGTGATTATGGACTAATTTATATTCCAAGCTAGATGGGATAAGGTGGGATATCGTGAGATAAATTATATCATCTACTGAATGCGGTATAAATTTTATCATAGGCTTAATCCTGGATATCCCACCTTATTCCGCGCACCAAACAACCCCTAAAGGGTAGAAAGTCAAGTTTATGCATTTCATGCTTCGTGCTCAGTTTAAACAAACAATAAACAATTTGATAGTTGGCCGGCTCGCTAAAGTGACTCTTTTCCTATTACTGTACTTTTGTTTGTACATCTATTGCTTGTTTTCAAATAGTTTCATTTATGTTCAGAGTTCCGTTCTAACTTATTTCTGCATAGGCTGCACGCGAAACTGGGGCACTCCAAGCTGCAAAGAATAAATTAGAGAAGCAAGTTGAAGAATTAACTTGGAGACTACAGCTGGAGAAACGCATGAGGGTAAGTAGATAAAAATTCTGTCTCAAGATGCCGCGGTGCCCTATTCGTCAACGATAAAGTATTCAATCATCTAGACGTAATATCCTAGAGGGCCTCGATCTTGAAATAATGCTGTATGATGGACTTGGTGAAAGCTTTTTAAGTCTTTGAGCGTGAATCTAGTACTGTAAATCTTCGTATACCTTCACATTAATCTGTTAAGCTGTGGATGGAAAAAACAAACTTGTTAACTAGAGTTCAGTTTTTTAGCTTTAGCGCTGGAATAGGTACATCGTACAGGAAGAAAAGAGAACCGTAATTTATAGGATGTGCCTGGTTGACTTGAAGTACTTGCTTCTATTAAAGTCTATGTTGGTCGGACTCTTCAAAAATGTCAACGGTTGCGTGTTGGATTCGCCAAAACTAGTGTATTTTTGGAAAATCCGACATGGGTGCGGCATCGAAAGTGGAGTCCGTGCAACTGAGGTTAAAGTGGACTAGGAATATAAGAAAATGGTAACAAGAAAATAATCTGATACCGTTTGTACCACTGTATGCTTTTAAGTATCTGCCGCCCAGTTTAAACATTTTAATTCTGATTTTGTAGGCCGACATGGAAGAAGCAAAAACACAAGAAAATGCGAAACTGCAATCAGCTTTGCAAGAAGTCCAACTTCAGTTCAAGGAAACAAAAGAAATGCTCGTCAAAGAACGCGAAAATGCAAAAATGGCGGCAGAGAAAATTCCTATTATTCAGGAAGTTCCTGTCGTTGATCATGAAATGATGAACAAACTTAGTGTTGAAAATGAGAAATTAAAGGTAGGTTTTGTTGAAACAAAGCGACTTGATTGTACTCACGGGAGCGACTTGCATTCAGCTTTTGATACTCCTTTTTTGTTTTTGTTATTAGGCTTTGGTTAGCTCTCTAGAACAGAAGATTGACGAGACAGAAAAAAGATACGTAGAGGCCAGCAAACTTAGCGAGGAGAGGTTGAGGCAGGTGCTGGATGCGGAATCTACAATTATCGAGTTGAAGACTACTATGCTAAGGTTTAATGAACTTATGTCATAAGTAGCTTAAATGGATAATCTTATGACAATTTTATCTTTATAAAGATTAACTCGTGAGTATAACTCAATGTAATTCTTTTCTACTCGTCATTGCGTTTTCTGGTTATATAGGTTTCAGGAAAGGAATTTTGATTTGGAATCGGAGAACCAGATTCTTCAGCAAGCCTTGTCTAGCCCTGTCAAGCAGGTTTCAGATCATTCACCTAGTCTGGCTTCGAAGGTATATGCCTTTAAAATTGAGTAAAGCATCTGGTACCCCCTGAATTATGATCAAATTTGCTACGACACACTCCAACTCGAACTAAATTTTAGCATATTTTTGTCATCCTTTTTAGCTGGCGTGACACCTTTTGTCAACCTTTTTAGCTGACGTGGCACCTTTAACATGGACCCTATTGTATGTGATAAAGGTGCCACGTCAGCACAAGAGGGTGACAAAAATATGCTGAAATTGAGTTTGGGTTCCGGGGGGGTAATAGGATCCCTGTGAAGTTGGAGTGTGTCGTAGCAACTTTGGCCATAGTTCGGGGGTGTACTGGATGCTTATCTTTTTAAAATTCATTAGTTTCCTTCCATATTTCTTGTTGACAAATACTGTCTATCGCATTGACGCTATTATGTAGGTGCAGATAGTAGAAAACGGCTACCATCTCAAAGAAGAAAATAGAGCCAATGTAAGATACTATTTTCTTGTCATCCTGCAACATCATGTCATGTACACGTGACAAATCGGCGGGTTAGGTCAAAACTTCGGCGAGTCAAAACCGGCCAATTCAACAAGTGAATCATGATCCAACTAACCCAAAAGTTTGGTTGGATCAAATAATGGGCCATGACCCAACCTTTCTTCCGGCTTCTGAAAAAAATATGTGAAATCTAAATATATTTTTCTTAAATTATTAGCTTAAGTCTTTCAAATTTACTTGATTGTTAATCCCAATCTCCAAACTTGATTTCGTATGTTTAGGTGTGTTGCATTTTTACCCGTTGAATACACTATTTTGATTCATTTTGACCCCATAGTTCAATGGCTCATTTGGATGCAATCCGTTGGGTCAAATAAAAAAGAGGATCTTAATCCAACGCCTTTGCACTAAGTCGGGTTGTGTGAATTACTAAAAAATGGGCTGATTTTTCCGCACTAATGTCTGGAAGCTGTCAAATTCAAATTCACGTTCCGTGCTTATGAGCGGATTGACTTTTGCAGGATTCACCAGGTTCAGCATCGGTCAAAAAAGTTGAAACTCCTAATAGCAAATTAAAGAGACCTCCTATTGACCGACAACGTGTATGTACTTCTCTAGCGAACCTTTGGTACCAAATTTCTTATAGTTTTGGCAGAACAACTGTTTTATTTGTTAGAATCGTATGAATATTCTATAGCATATGTAAATATAGTAGGTAGCTTGATTTGCTCCTGTATTTAAACGTAGGACATGTAAACTTAGCTATTTAAACCCCGATAGCTTGAGGGAATAATCAAGCCGAGTTTTCTCGTATTTCTCTTCTAATTCACATTATTAACTGATATCTTGGTGAACCATGCTGCAGGAAGACATCGGTGCACTCATCGACTGTGTGATGAAGGATGTTGGATTCAGTCAAAGCAAACCCGTTGCAGCTTTTACCATCTACAAATGCCTTCTTCATTGGAAATCTTTTGAAGCAGAAAAGACTATCGTGTTTGATCGTTTAGTGCAGATGATTGGTTCTGCCATTGAGGTAACTAGACGGAGAACTGCAATTATTTGAATTTGATATTGGCTATGTTGCTCGGACTCTCCATAATGTTGCCGCACCTGCACAGGATTTTTCAAAAATGTACTAGTTTTGGAGTATTCGACATGCACCTATTGACATTTTTGAAGAGTCCGAGCAACATAGGATATTGGAGGACAACAACGATAGAAAAAATTCAGTAAAATATGTTTACCAAGTTTTATTGAAACTAAGATGGAAAATAGCTAAGCTTCAATAGAATTTCGTTAGCTACTCCTGATTTCACGCAACTACCCGCTGTCCTTAGCAGTTATCAGCACTTGATAAATCAAATAATCAACTTGCTTCCATCTTTGGCTGTCGCATAGCGTTTAATAAAATCATCACTGGGAGAGCATTACTATGGTTTTCATCTATAAGGCTAGCAGCATTATAACTTATTCCGCAGAAAAAAAGGTTTAACAGTGTTATAATCTCATTATCATATTATTGCACCAAAACATTCGGTTTAGTTTTAGTTATTTAAAGCATACTGATAATTTTTTTTTTGACGTATGGATATTTTTCTTGTGTGATGGAAAACCATATGATAATGTGTCAAGAAAAATCATTTGGTGGGTGCTCGAGAAGCAAGAGATTCATACCAACTATATGAAGGTGTTGAAGTATTGAGTTATTTGCTGTTATTTTTCTTTTTCAGTTTAGTAATTTTATTTCTGAAATTCAGTTATCTAAGTTGATGTTGAATAGGATTTATTAGTATCCTACTTGAATGTAGAATAGGATTTTATTAGTTTCCTAGTTAGAAATAGAATAGGAGTCTTTTTGTCTATTTATATTCTTAGATGTGGAAGAATAGACAAGAAGAATATTTTTTATCCTCAAACGTTTTCTTCTTCTCTGTGTTCTGTAGAACAACAGAAGGATATGTACAAAGTAGCATTCGCCACGGTCTAAATAGTGGGTAATATAGAGGAGTATTCCGCAGAAAGTGGATTTACACCCAGGATCTGCCTCGAGTCTCTATTTCTTTATCTTTGTGATGGATAATTCTGATGATAAGGCTCGTTTACTGGCAAAACCAGCGAGAAAGTCAACCAAAAGGTAGAATTATGGAGAATCACCTAGCAAGGGTTTAGTAAGTAGAACTCAAACAAAGTATTATCTCTCTTCAAGTGTAGCATCCCATACGAAGAATGAAGGTGAAGTGAGATTCGACAGAAATATGGTGCCTACGTTAAAATAATTCCGAGTGCAAGTATTTCAGCTCTAATGCTATCATTGTAACCTGCATTATTATTAAAACATGTATAAGGACTGTTGTCTGTGTCATTCTGCTGCTTTACGATGAATACGTGTAATCTTAAAAATGACTCTTAAGGCGATAAGAAGACAGGAAGGCGATGAGTTTCTTAAATTTGGAGGTTCATGTTTCAGTAGACTCGATGCGAACTAGAAACATGATGAGAAGTTTACTGATTGCAGAATCAAGATAGCAATGACCACATGGCATACTGGCTGTCGAACACCTCGACATTGTTATTTTTAATCCAAAAAAGCCTGAAGCCAGACAGTGCAGTTGGTGCAAATCCTACTCGTAAACCACAGCCTGCAACATCCCTATTTGGGAGAATGACAATGGTATCAGAACTTTTCCTCGCGAGTTTGTTCTTGCTTAGCTATAGTAGTTCTGCTCCCATGTATGTACGAACTGATTTTGCTGTTTTTGTTTTCAGGGATTTCGCTCGTCCTCTTCTGACATCAGTCTTGCAGGAGGTGCGGTGCACCAGGTTGAAGCAAAATTCCCAGCTCTGCTTTTCCAACAACAGCTGACAGCATATGTTGAGAAAATTTATGGAATTATTCGCGATAACTTGAAGAAGGAGTTAGGATCACTTCTTTCCTTATGCATCCAGGTACGTTGAATTTCACAAACTGCAATCAACATTCTTCATTAAAAAAAAAGCCTTTCTGAATTTCTGGACGTTCCTTTTTTGCCATATGCTTCTAAAACTTCAGGAGCTTTGAGATGATACTGCACATCAAAGCATCTAGTACCCCCGAACCCCCTAAACTATGACTAAATTTTCTACGACACACTCCAATTTCTTGGGGTCCTGTTACCCCCTGGACTAAATTTTAGCGTATTTTTGTCAACCTTTTTAGCTGACGTAGCACCTTTTGTTAGCCTTTTTAGCTGATGTGGCACCTTTGATGTGGGCCTCATTTTATGTAATAAAGGTGCCACGTCAGCACAAAAGGGTGACAAAAATACGCTAAAATTGAGTTTGGGGGTAATAGGATCCCTGTGAAGTTGGAGTGTGTCGTACCAACTTTGGCCATAGTTCAGAGGGGTACTGGATGCTTATCTCAATTTTTTACATGATCGTAAGTATTTTCCTAGGCCGCACTGTGTTAATTTAACTATTATTACATGATATCAAATATATACACTCATCGAAGGAAGAAATAGTTCTTCAATTTTGTGATATAGTTTATGAGCAGAATAACATGAGTAAGCCTTAATCCCCACTAGTTGGTAACTTATATGGATATTTGTTTCCCGTGTAAAGCATCTAGTACCCTCCTGAACTATGACCAAATTTGCTACGACACACTCCAACTTCATGGGGCCCTATTACCCCCCATGAACTAAATTTTAGCGTATTTTTGTCAACCTTTTTGGTTGACGTGACACCTTTTGTCAATCTTTTTAGCTGACGTGGGTCCTATTTTATGTAAATAAAGGTGTTACGTCCGCACAAAAGGATGACAAAAATACGATAAATTTAGTTTGGGGGGAGGTAATAGGACCCCGGTGAAGTTGGAGTGTGTCATAGCAACTTTGGCCGTAGTTCCGGGGGTGGGGGTGTTCTTTGTTTCCATTTTGTCCTATTTTCACCAGATCCACATACATTTCGATAGGAAAAAGCATCACATAGTAGTGTAAAATTTGAATAATTTTTGAAAACTGTGGCGGTTATATTAAGATGTGATGGTGACAAACATTTGTTGACATCGCAACATGAAAACAAAAGAATGGTTTAAAAATTTGGGTGGAGTTCAAGATTTCCCTCTAATACAAGTTCCTTCTACTGTTCGATGGGATAATTTTGACGGGCACATTTTTCTATGGCTTTTTGAATATTTTGTAATTCTTCACCTCTTCCTTTTTTCGCCCGTTTTTAATTGTTTCTTATGATATGTTTAAGTTTATCGCTGTATTTTTTGTATTTTGGAGCAAGGTGAACATTATTTTGTCTATTAAAGCCTTCAGTTTTCCGCATAATGTATTATATGTTAAAAATCAGGCACCAAGGACCTCCAAAGGAAGTGTGCTAAAGTCTGGTCGATCTTTCGGCAAAAATTATTCAATAGATCACTGGCGAGGGATAATTGAATGCCTCGATTCTCTTCTCTGTACATTGAAAGAAAATTTCGTAAGGCCTCACAGACCTTTACCTGTTTCGCTATTTTTTAGTCGTAAGGAAAGCTAATATTTTCTGCCTTTTATATGCAGATGCCTCCAATTCTTGTTCAGAAGATATTTAGTCAAGCCTTTTCATACATTAATGTACAGCTCTTTAACAGGTGACCGGGTTTTCTTAAATAAGTTGTCTTTAGTTATTGAGTAAAGCATGTAGTACCCCCTTGATACAAGAAAACCAAGGAACACACGGAATTGGCTCAAAACAGTCCAAACACACTCCAAAAAAACAGTCCACTAATTTAAAGAATCGAGGACCCTTTTGAAGACCACTCTCGGATTCAAGAATAAAATACAAGAAGGACAATATAACTAGATGTTTGACACCTTTTGCAGCCAACAACAAACTAAGTTAACAACACAAGATGAAACAACAATGAGAAGAAGAAGAAGAACAACAAAACGGCTTCACAATACAAGATACAAAACGGATACAAGATTACAAAAGAAAAAGGATAGATAGATAGACCACATGAAGGTATAATGTTAAAAACCCAAGAATGGTAACTCTTGGACCCTTAACACTACACACAGCAATAAACCTATCTCTTACGAAGACACAAGATCAGAATCCACCTCCCAAGCATCAATGTTTCCAAGCAAATGCAAACACAAGTGATTCTACATTTGTCTAAGCCCTAATTTTGGTTTTGGGTGCCTCAAGGAAAGAGGACTTGTGTTTCTTTGTCTTGTAAGACTTACAACTTCATTCATAAACTAAGTAAATAAAACCCTACATTGTTCTTTATATAGCTATTACAAGATATAAGTTAAAATGACCAAAAGGGCCTTCAAAGAGTGGGCTGCCCATCAAGTGTAAATTATGGGCTGATTTTGGTGTGTTTTGGGCCTCTTCTACACTTCAATTGCACACACCAAGTCTCGGGAGCAACGCGCACCATATTCGTGATTATTCTTGTATCACCCTGAACTATTGCCAAATTTGCTACGGCGCACTCTAATTTCACAGGGGTCCTATTACCACGTGAACTCAATTTTAGCGTATTTTTGTCATCCTTTTTAGCTGATGTGGCACCGTTGACGTGGATCCATTTTTATGTAAAAAAGGTGCCACGTCAGCACAAAAGGGTTGACAAAAACACTAAAATTGAGCTTAGAGAAGTAATAGACCCCTGTGAAGTTAGCGTGTGTCGTAGCAACTTTGGCCATAGTTCGAGGGGGTATTGGATGCTTATCTCTTAGTTATTTGTCAATTTAAGCTCGCTAATCTCATCGAATTATGCCATCGTAGTTTTCTTCTTCGCCGGGAGTGTTGTACGTTCAGTAATGCAGAATATGTTAAATCTGGCTTAGCTGAGCTAGAGCTGTGGTGCTGCCAAGCAAAGGAAGAGGTAATTTATCGTTCACCGTTGTTGTCTAAATGATTTTTTTTGGATCTAATTCGTTTTTTGTTTCATGTATACCTGGCTTGCAGTACGCTGGCTCGTCCTGGGATGAACTCAAACATATACGACAAGTTGTTGGATTCTTGGTATGTTAATATCTTTCAATTTTTCTTTTTAACATCTATCAATGATTAGAAGTAGCTACATAATTAGCTCCCGATACATCCAACGAAGATACATTTTTTTCTTTGTAAAGATACATAATTAGCTCCCGATACATTTTTTCCGATTTTGGGTCCGTCGAGATACATAATTAGCGTCAATACATCCAACGAAGATACATAATTAGTTGGGATTTTTGTAATTACTTTATAAGGGATGGCCTTGGCTCAGCGGTAAGCTTGCTTACCGTGGTGTGCCAGGGTCGGGGGTTCGAAACGCCCCTCCAGCGAAGTTGGGGTGAGGGCGCGTAGGTCAGGCCCGGAGTGGTCCCCCCCCTCCCCGACACCTACGGAGTAGGTATGAACCGGGTCGTCCCTTTACTTTATAAGGGTGGGGAATTTGTGTAAATATGGTAAGTTGAGGTGTATGTTTATGTTATTTTACCACATTTAAAAAACCAGATTTTAAATCTCAATACACCAGATTTTAAGAACCTTCACTTATTCTTTTAACTATAATACGACATTATTACTTGGACACTGGATTCCCAGCGTGTGGCCTCGCTATTATTTGATTCTGGTAGTCTAAACTGTTCTGGTTCCGTCAATCCATCAGTGACATCAGTATTTGCTTCATCCCTTTTTATAATTGTGAAGTTCTTTATTTAATCTCAGATGGAAGTGTTTGAGTGAGTAAATATGGTTTATTTTGTAAAGTTCTGTCACATTGTGTTTGGAAATGAATTGGTAGGAAGTGGTAAGTTGCTCGGTCTCTCCAAGAATGTTGTTGCACCCGTGTCGGATCCTCCCAAAATGCACTACTTTTGAAGGATCCGACATGCACCCAATGACATTTTCGAAGAGTCCGGGCAACATAGTGGAACAGCTGAAGTTTTCTTGAGTGTTTTTTGGTTACGTAGTAATTTCTTGTGCGTTAACGTAAGCATTATGGCTATTATGACTTGGCTGTTGCATGATAATTGTTGCTTTTCCTTTTTTACTTTCTAGAACTTTCTTATGCCGATAATTTTGCGTATGCAGCGCTATCCGCCATTGATATGGAATTTTCTGTTTATTGTTGCTCTTTTGCAGGTTATACATCAGAAGTACAGAATATCCTACGACGATATCACTAATGATTTATGTCCTGTAAGTACCTTTTCTCTACCGACATTACCTTTTCTTCGAGTCCAACGTTATGAATTGCATTTGTAGAAGACTTACAAGATCTTTGCCATTTTGTCAAACTCTCTTCTCTGTCAGTACAATAACCTCCTATCTCAATAAAGTATATGATTGGTTCGAAGAACGTTTCGAGATTCAAGCAATTGTGGATGATATAACTAGTAAATACGTTCCCCCCACGTCAATATATTTTATTGTTTAGGGGGAATTACGGTTTACTTGTTTTTTAGTACAAGTAGCTACTGGGTTTGCTATGACTTTTTACTACCATCCGACGGTTACTGAGGCTTTTGCTTCTGTTCAATACATAATGACTGAAGCCAACTTTGGTTGGTTAATCCGATCAGTTCATCGATGGTCGGCAAGTATAATGGTCCTAATGATGATCCTGCATGTATTTCGTGTGTATCTCACCGACGGATTTACAACTTGGTTTATCAATTTTATATTTTATGGTTCCCATTCATGGGCGGACTGACGTGCAATTTTCGGGTGCTCGAGCACCCACTAAACTCGACATAGAAGAGGTATAATTATATAAGAAACAGTGAAAAAATGGTAAAATATATACAAAAGCACCCAGAGAACAAAAGCATGGTTGGGTGCTCTGGCTTTAGACATAACTTTCATGTCTCCCATCCTGGGATCGAATCCCTGTAGCTGCATTGTTTAGTAAATTTTTTTTTTTGAGAACCCACAACCTAAAAAAGCTGGGTCCGCCACTGTTCCCATTTCGTCGAGTGTAAACCATATCGCGTTTCTTTAAAATGTGAAATTCTGGTTATTACAGGTACTCAGTGACCAGCAACTTTACAGAATTTGTACTCTTTACTGGGATGACAAATACAATACACGAAGTGTCTCGCCAGATGTAAGTTATGCATGGCCGATGGTATTTTTCCGATTGAAGTCCTACCAGTGCATGTTCATATCGATCATAGTTGAATGTTGACGGAGTTCCCCTTCGTCCTGACAGGTCATATCTAGCATGAGGGTACTTATGACAGAAGACTCGAATAACGCCGAGAGCAACTCGTTTTTGTTGGATGATAACTCAAGGTGAGAAAACATGTCGCCTTGGATGCTTCTATCATGATTTTGCCTTATAATGCGTCGTTAGAAATATAACCCGGAAGCTTTCTTTATGTACGATGTGGGTATATATGCTATGTTTGATCTCCAAATAAAGAGTAAAGCATTTAGTACCTTCTGAACTATGACCAAATTTGCTACGACACACTCTAACTTCACGGGTGTCCTATTACTCTCCAAACTAAATTTTAGCATATTTTGTCATCTTTTTAGCTGACGTGGCACCTTTGAGGTGGACCCTATTTTATGTAATAAAGGTGTCACGTCAGCATAAAAGGGTGACAGAAATATGCTAAAATTGAGTTCGGGTGAAGTTGGAATGTGTCGTAGCAACTTTGGCCATAGTTCGGAGAGGTACTGGATGTTTATCTCCCGAATAAACCTTTAAAAAGTATAAATGAAACTTAAAGTAACTTATCATATTCCTTCGTTCTTTTGCTATTGTGCTCGGACTATTCAAAAATGTCTATTGCCGCGTCCATGTTGGATACTCCAAGATAGCACTACTTTTAGACTAACAAGTCCCATCTTTTCAACTGCAGCATCCCATTCTCAATCGACGAGGTTTCAAATACGCTTCAAGTCAAGGACTTCGCAGATGTTAAACCTGCAACCGAACTTCTAGAGAATCCGGCCTTCCAATTTTTGCATCAGTAAGGCTTAGGAACACCAAGATTCTCTCGTGTTTGCGCGAAAATTTATCGTACCATCCTCGATTTCTTGTAAATTCATCTTTTTCGTGTTCGATTTCTTTATTTTCCAATATAGCTTGATGTAATATAATTTTTTTGTTTATAGTTGTATTAATTCATAGCAAAAGGTGCAGTATATGGGCAGTTGAGCTTTGTATATCTTTTGGTGGGGTAAAGAGGAACGTCAATTTTATATTGAATGGTGTAAATGTTTTGTATCTTTTATCCAATTTACCTTGTAACGAAAGAACAGTTGGCACGAAGTTTAAGAAAATGAAGAAAGATTTTCTGCTATTAAATCTTGTGGTCTTAAATTGTTTTAAGTCGCATTGTTTTGAAGACTTTCTGCTTTTGTTTGTTTTTACTTATTTGCACCATCACCGTCTTCAAATAAAGTATTTTTTACGGTAGCACCATGAATGACGCCTAGCAAAGCAGCGCCCACCAAAACTAGGTGCAAAGAACCAACCTAGGGGATAAATCAGAAATACAGAAACAAAAACAAAAATTGGACCAGAGAATGCGATTGCGTCAAAAATTGGACCAGAGAATGCGATTGCGTTATAAGGTCTCAATTGAACAGATCGAGCAAGCTCGAATTGACGTAACATGAAACCTAAGTGGTATGGACTGCGTACACTTTATCCTCTCCAGACCCCACACATAGTGAGTAAATCAGAAATACAGAAACAAAAACAGCAATTGGACCAGAGAATACTATTGCATTATAAGGTTTCAATTGAACAGATCGAGCAAGCTCAAATTGACGTAACATGAAACCTGAGTGGTATGGATTGCGTACACTTTATCCTCTCCAGACCTCACTTTGTGGGAATATACTGTGTATATTGTTGTTGTTAAATTAAATATATGTCAAATGTATTCAAATGTCCTTTAATCTTATGGTTTTAAACATGTCACGTGGAATGTTGGAATCAAAGAGTTGCTAAAAAGGAAAAGGGTCATTTTTTTTGAAATGGATTAAAAGGAAAATTGGTGTTTGACACGGAGGGAGTATTTTTTTTTTTTTTTCATGCAATGTTACAAGCTTTTGAAAACAGAATTTGTTACGATACAGTACCATATCGTCAAATCAAACAATAGAACTGTTATTAAACAACAGTGAATAATATAGTCCGTCTAAATTGTACAATATCATATCATACAGTACCGTACGTTATGAAATCATGACAAACCACCATCCAAACAAAGTGTAACTCGAGGCAATTGTAATCAACTGTGGAGCTAATGTTGCTCGTAAATGCACACGTAAACATTAACATACATCTTAACTTCATCATATTTACAGAAATCTCTATCCTTACAGAGTAATTATAGAAATTTCAACTAATTATGTATCTTCGTTGGATGTATTGCGAGCGAATTATGTATCTCGATAGACTCAAATCCGTAAAAATGTGTCGGGAGCTAATTATGTATTTTTACAAAGGAAAAATGTATCTTCGTTGGATGTATTATGTAATTCGACAGATCCAAAATCAGAAAAAACGTATCGAGAGCTAATTATGTATCTCGACAGATCCAAAATCGGGATTTTTAGTATTTATACACAATATCGAGATTTTCTGTAATCAAGCTCCAAACTGTCGGAATCTATGGTGGTTGTCCTTGAAAGATGAAATGGTGATGTGTTTGATAACAAGTACAGATTTAAAGTGACTATTGACAAAGTTCCCCTTTACTGTTTAGCAGGTATGTCTTTTCTCGAAAAATTACATTGTATATATAGGCTAAAATGACTAATAGAAAGCTAACAACTATATAGCTATGTTGCTTGGACTCGTCAAAAATGTCAAACGGATGCGTGTCGAATTCGCTAGAACTAATTTATCTTTGAGGCGCTCCGCGCAACTTAGCTATATATGAATGGAAGTTAAAAGGGTAGCCTTGTGCACTAAAGTTTTTGCTATGCGTGTGGTTTGACGAAGGGCTGGACCACAAGAGTATATAGGAGTAGAAGTTCAAATCACATATTCATTTTGCTAGTAATTCTCTCATACTGCCCCTTGATCACCACAGGTTCCTGAATGATGTGTATCGTAAGTAGTATCCAAACCAGCTTTCTCAATAGAGTTGGGCACTAAAGCTCCCGCTATGCGCAGGGTCCGAGGAAGGGCCCCACTACAAGGGTGTATTGTACGTAACCTTACCTTGCATTTCTGCCAGATGCTGTTTACCGGAGCATACAAGAGGCCTGTTTATGTACGCAAGTTGTATCGATCAGCAATAACAATTTGAGACATCTCATCGTGATCAACACTATAGTTGTTCACATAATAGATCATCGATGCAGTTCACTTCCTCGTTCCATTTCATAGGAGGTCTATAGATGCATTGTCAAGATAGCAGTTGCTGAATAAGAGACACAGGAAGAGTAAGTGATCCACTGTTACCTCTTCAGAACAACTCAAATGACATTGGTTCCTGTCAGTTACGTCTCTAGCATTGAGCTTCTTATCGATAGCCAAGTATAGAGCGTAAATCCCTTTAGGGGCTCCTAAGTTGTTGCCGAAGTCTACATCTTCTTGATGCAAAAGGATGGAGAGTTCAGCAGTATTGTAGTGTCGAAACTAGCTTTCTCAGTTTCATAGTAGGCCGATAGATGCCTTGCCGGGATAGCAGTTTCTCTTATACTGCATCTGCATATTCCTCTTCGGAACAACATGAAGGGCACTAGTTCCTATCAATTAGTTCCCAACTTCCGAGTAACGTTTGGGAAGTCTCCTCTCGAAACAAGATACATCTTCTTCGTGGAAAAGGATGGAGGGTTCATTTCACTAGTATTGTAGTATCCGAACCAGCTTTTTCAACTAGAATAGAAAAAGATCGCGAGGGTGAGCAGATTGATAGAGCTTTATTGGAGAACGTGGTTGATATATTTGTTGGCGTTGGAAGTAGGGGAAAGGAGTGTTATGTGAATGACTTCGAAGATGACATGCTTAGAGATACTGCAGCTTATTATTCTCGTAAAGCTTCAAGTTGGATCGCGATGTTGAAGGTACAACTCATTTTTATAATTTTCTCCATAAATCGTTGGTCGTTGCTTTAAGTCGCTGGAGTAAATTGCGATACCCATGCTTCGCTAACACGGGCGGAAGAGTGTTTGAAGCAAGAGAAGGATAGAGCGTCTCATTATCTCCATGGTTAGTAGCTAGACAAAACTTCTGGAGGTCAGTGTTGAAATTTGCGAATTGCTGCTTGTCTTTGTGATATTAATCCACCGCAGCCAAATCGCTCATGCGACACCGGCGTCGATGAGGAATGCGAAGGAGAGCCTTGGAGTAACTGGTAAAGTTGTTGCCATGTGGCATGCGAAGGGAAGCCTTGGAGTAACTGATAAAGTTGCTACCATGTGGCAAGGAGGTCACTGGTTCAACCTTGGAAACAACCTAGCTCTACACCCTTATGGTGGGGCCCTTCTCCGAACTTTGCACCGGGCTGCCCATGTTGTTCATGCTGAAAATTCAGACCATCTTCATGCTGAGAATCTTCCTTTAGTTGGATTTGTTTTCAATACTGAGACCAAATTTCTGCTGCAGAAAGTGATAAACAAACTATTTTAATGGTTGGCCATGTTAGCGTTACATATATTTAATGGTTTTACACTTGCGAACGATGTTCATCTGAATTATGCAAGCGTCTGTCTCTCTATATCAGCATTTCACTATGACGACCAAATGTTTTCTGTAGCCGATTTCGCCTGTTATTTTAGGTTATTTCTTCTCTATAATAATATTTTGCTTAGAGCCGTCAATATGGGCTAGGCCCATTGGGCTGACCCGACCTGACCCGATCCGGCCTGTAATTTGTTAGAATTGGACTTCCGTTTTGCAGCCCGTTTAAGAACAGGGCTTTTTAGCCCGGCCCGTGGGGCTTGAGCAATGTGGGTTGGGCTAGCCCGTAGGTCGGCCCGTAAGTCAAATACATGCAACTATTTAGATTGCTTATAAGTATTTTTATTTGGTTCGAAGAAGATCATGTCAAAAATTATTTAATTTCGCTATTAGAAGTATTTTTTAGGGGGTGTTAGAGACTTGATTAGCAAGTATTAGCACTCTGTAATATTGTCTGATAATATTTATTAACATTCTAAAATTAAATTTTTTAAAAAGTGGGCTAGCCCGTGAGGCCCGCAGCCCACAGAGCAATGGTGTTGTGGGCTTGGTGTTTTTTGACCCATCATTTTGATGGGTCAGCTCGGCCTAACCCGTCAAACTCAAAGCCCGTGTAGGCTGGGCTGGGCTGACCCGTATTGACAGCTCTAATTTTTCACTATAGCAGCCAAAAGATATCATTTGACTGTAATTGGTTTAGAACTTTTTAGACGCATAACACAGGCGAATGTCTAGCCAGATTGAGGTTTACTTGGCCTAAGTTTTACATTTCTGTTAAAATTCTGATAATCTTGCTGTTGTCTAAACCTACAATAACAACATGCTCGGTGTATTCCCACAAAGTGGGGTCTGGGGAGGGTAAAGCGTACCCAGTCCATACCAGTACCTCAGACTTCACCAGCATGTTTTCTGCTGATATAATTCAGAAACAAAAGCCAAACCTTAGGGAATTCGTTATCGAATCGACTAATATAATTCAGAAAAAAGCCAAACCTTGTCAGTGAGCGCTCATCGTCAAGAATTCAGGTAAGTTCATAGTAGCTCCATCATCTATAAAAACGTCTTTTTGCTCAACAAAAAGCAGTTAAGTGACTTTTGAAGTAAAAATCAAAGTTGAGTGACTTTGGATAAAAATTTATAGTTGAGTGACCATTTGAGTTATTAACTCAGCACATCCTCTGGATAATTGCTGGACCAGATTCATCATACTCGGCCTTCGCGATCAACATCTGCAAACCAATTAGTTGAAGTTGGCAGAGGGACATAGTTAATTGAATTACTGATTAGTGAAATAGGGGAAAGAAACTACTAACTTTTAGGAAAGTATCGAGGGAAGCGAAAATTGATCCTCCTATCCAGGTGCTGTACTTCCTCTCAGGTGGTGCGATAACCTTGATCTTCGTTCTACTTGGAGCAAGAGCGGTGATTTCCTTGCTCATACGTTTAGCTATGCCGGGAAACATAGTTGAGCCACCACTAAGTACAATGTTTGCAAATAACTCTTTCCTGATATCAGCATCTCATAATTGAGTTGTAGGCTTTTTCGTGAATTCCGGTCTCTTCCATTCCAAGTAATGATGGTTGGAAGAGGACTTCAGGGCAGCGGAATCTCTTGGTACCAATATTGATGACTTGTCCATCCGGTAGCTCAAAGCCCTTCTCAACTGATTTCGAGCAAGTTTTTGCCTTGTCAATCTCATGCTCGAAATCCAGTGCAATATAAGCTATTGTCTCCTTCATATTGCAAATCATATCTCTGTCGCACCAGTTAAGTACACAATTGAGATCTCTTATTAAATGACCTGTAAGATCACGACCACCAAGAACTAACTGTGAGATGGCATGGGGAAGTACATGTCCTTCATAGACGGGGACAGCGTGGGTCACATCATCACCGGAATCAACCACAATACCTTGTTGAACAAACAACATCAAATCGATATTAGTGTTACTGAATACTAAATCAGTAGATAATCAATCAGCTTATGCTTCTTACCAGTTGTACGACCATTAGCAAAAACGGAAAGAACAGCCTTGTTTGCAGCATACATGGCTGGAATATTGAACGTCTCAAATATGATTTGAGTCATTTTCTCTCGATTAGCGTTGGAGTTAAATGGTGCCTCAGTCAGAAGAACAGGATGCTCCTCGGGAGCGACACAAAGTTCACTGTAAAATGCGTGATGCCACAGTTTCTCCATATCATCCCAGTTTGTTACTAACCCATGCTTAACGGGATATTTCAGAGTCAAAATACCTCTTTTACACTGAGCTTCATAACCAACATAGGCATCTCTTAGTCTCATTCCAACCATGACACCAGTATGTCGAGGACGACCAACTATACTTTGGAAAATACCTCTTGGAGAATCATCCCCAGCAAACCCAACCTAAAGAAACCAAAGGACACAATTAACACCAAAAATGTAAAAAGGGAAGCCCGGTGCACTAAAGCTACCGCTATGCGCGGTGTCCAGGGAAGGGCCCCACCACAAGGGAGTATTGTATGCAGCCTTACCTTGCATTTCTGCTACCTTGCATTTCTGCCAGAGGCTGTTTCTAAGGATTGAACCCGTGACCTCCTGGCCACATGGCAGCAACTTTACCGGTTACTCCAACAACTTTACCGGTAACACTAAAAATGTAGCTGAAATCAAAACGAGTTACTAATATCTAGCTAACCTTGGTCATTCCAGTTTCGTTGTCAACAAGAAGTGTGAATTTTCATCTCATGATCAGCCATCTTGTAAGGACTTCAAATGATTATTTTGGAAGTATAGTTTAGATATAAATCAGTGAACTTTTCACCATGATACAAGTTAGCTGCAAAAATACTACTACAAAACCAACGAAACCACACGTTCATAAATGCAACAACAATAACATACCCAGTAAATTCCCATCTAGTGGGGTCTGGGGAGGGTAAAGTGTACACTATCCATACCACTTACCTCCGAAAAAGTAGAGAGGTTGTTTCCGATAGACCCCCGGCTCAAGACACAGAGAGAGTAAATAAGATCGTTCTAAATCATGAAATAAGATGAAATAACCAAAAAAGGCACTCACAGAGTATTACGATACACTAACACACTGCAAGCCCTTGCCTTCCCCAACCCACCTAACATGCACTACCCTGCTAACCTAATTCGAGTTCTCCAGACTTCCTATACAGGGTCATGTCCTCAATAAGTTGTAACTGTTCCATGTCCTGTTTAATCACCTCCCTCCAGTATTTCTTCGGCATACCTCTACCCCGCCTGAACCAATCCAAAGCTAACCTCTCGCACCTCCGATCCGGGACATCCGTGCCCCTCCTCATCACATGCCTAAACCATCTCAACCTCACTTTCTGCATCTTGTCCTCCACCGACGCCACTCCCACCTTCTCCCGAATAGTCTCATTCTTAACTCTGTCACCCTTAGTAAGTCCACACATCCACCGTAATATCCTCATTTTCGCCACCTTTAACTTTTGGATGCTAGAGTTCTTGACTAGCCAATACTCTACTCCATACAACATGGTCGGACAGACCTCCACTTTATAGAATTTGCCTTTAAACTTGAGAGGCACCTTCTTATCACACAAAACTCCTGAAACTAGCCTCCATTTCATCCGCCCCGCCCCAATACAGTGCGTGACATCCTCATCAATCTCTCCAATACCCTGAATCATAGACCCAAGATACTTAAAGTCCGAACACGTTCATATATAATGGTAGCATAATGAGAATAACTAAACTTAAGAAAGCAACAAGTACATGGAGAAAAGTGATAATATATTACATAAGTATTACATATATTACATATGTAAACAGATTGGCTAAAGCAAATGAAAGATAAATCAAGAACTGGCTTTATAGAACCAGAGAGAAAAATTTATCTTGTAAATCCTTTTAGCTCGATGACTTTCCCCTTGATAATAAATGGACCTGGGAGTCGGTAGTGGAGCCAGGATTTTCATTGAGGTGGTTCAGAAATAAAATGAACTAATCGAAGGATATTCAACATCTACTATATATGCATAAAAAATATTTTTAACCATGTAAAAATAGTATAAAAATAGAATAATTTTCCGTCGAAAGGAGTTCGGATGAACCCCTGGAGCAAAGGTAGCTCGGCCACTGCTGGGAGTTGCGTCTAACTCAATTCAAAAGGTGAGTATTGCTCAAGCCCATACAAGGAGCCTTTGATAGTCCCTTTTATAATTCACTTTTGTCATACGGAACTAGAAATTCTAACACAGGGATTCAAAAGTTAACTACTCGAATATTTTGGATCATGAAATCACAAATTGACTACTACTACAACAACAACAAACCCAGTATAATCCCACATAATGGGGTCTGGGGAGGGTAAAATATTATGCAGTCCATACCATTAACTCTGAAGAAGTACAGAAGTTGTTTCCAATAGAACCCCGGCTCAGGACAAAATGACAGTAAACAAAGTCATCATAAAACATGAAACATGATGAAGTAACAAAGATACCACACCCACAAAGAAATACTATACACTAACAAACCAACCCTCCTAAATTGAAGCTCCAATCTATGTACGACGCCCTGAGACTACTAGTAAAGCTACATCAAAGCACTCCTAACTATTGACTACGACTCATCCACATGTACTAGCCCTCTATCCTAATATGCGTCTCCATACCTTCCTATCTAGGGTCATGTCCTCAGTAAGTTGTCTGCTCTATGTCACGTCCAATCACCTTTCTTCAATATTTGTTCGGCCTACCCCTACCCCGCCTGAAACCATCCAAGGCCAAACTCTCACACCTACGAACTGGGGCATAAATGCCCCTCCTCATCACATGCCCAAACCATCTCAACCTCACTTCCTGCATCTTGTCCTCCATTGACGCTGCTTCGACCTTTTCCTGAATAGTCTCATTCCGAACCCTGTCACCCCTAGTAAGTCCCACACATCCAACGCAACATCCTCATTTCCGCCACCTTCAACTTTTGGATGTGAGAGTTCTAAACTGGCCAACACTCTGCTCCATACAACACGGCCGAACGAACTGCTACTCTATAGAATTTGCTATTAAACTTGAGAGGCACCTGCTTATCACACAAAACTCCTGAGACTAGCCTCTATTTCATCCACCCCACCCCAATATAGTGCATGACATACTCATCAATCTCTCTATTTCCTTGAATCACAGAATCAATATACTTAAAATTATCCCTCTTACGTCTACGTATTATATAGCAACAAATTCAATAATAACAAATACAAAACACATAAATTGATGCTTACCTTTACCGGAATTAAGGATCCCAAGGATACTGAGAGCGTTACGGTAGATGCAACTATAACTAATACTTAGAATTTTCCTTTTGGGCCTTTTTCTTTTACAAAAGTCTCCATATTTTTAAATATAAATAACATAAATATCAATCCTTGAAAGTAATTATACTCTCTCACTTTTCTAATTAATTTACTCTCTCTCCCTATTAATATACATAACATAACCGACATATATATAATATTCTGTGTATATGTTAAAATTTTTGTAATATGTTTAGGGAGTTAGAATTTTTTGTAATATTGGAAACATAAGTTGTATATTTGTGTAACTTTTAATATTTTTAACTAGAGAATTAATCCGCGTTTCGCGTGATTATTAAAATCTTATTAATTTAACTTTAAAAGAGGTCATTCATGTTCTCTTCATGAATATATAATTTTACAAAATAAAATATCTTTTTAATAATATTTTGAAACTTTCGCTTATAAAAAATATTATCAACTTTCTTTTATTTTGAAAAGAAAAAAACTACAAAAATGTACTCCATCTCGTTTGAATTCACTCTTACATAATTTTTAAAACTCACTCTTTGTTTTATAAATATTGTAGTATTTTAATTTCTCATTGTGGAAGTACACTATATATATTGTAGTTTAATTTCTCATATAATTAGTATATTGACTTTTTCCCTGTATATAATATTTTGTATGGAGTTGTCAAACATGTAAATATCATTAGTAAAAACTTGAAGCTATATGTTCGAATTCACATCGAATACATAACCGTGTCACATAAAATAGGAAGAAAGAGAAGACGTAATATTTTTACGTACCTTCAATTGAATTTCTTAGTATTTTTACTAGTTACATCTTTAGGTATTTTACTAACACAAAATACTCCTTAAATTTACTAAAACATTCTTTTAAAAAAGATAAATATTCTTTCTTTTCTTACTTGCTATTTCTTTAGTTATATATTTTCAGCATAATTCCTTGTTAGACATATTAAAACAGGAAAGAAGCATTTAAGCTCTAATGGAGCCGCGAACAAGTACCCATTCCGATTCCAGCGAACCCATTTAAGTTCAAGTCAAAGTCGGAGATTTAGGCTCGTATTGAGGTTGTTCAAGGCTGTTCTGTTGGGATTGAGATTCGAATCGGGATTTTTCAGATCCAGCTTTGTCTTTCGATCACATAATTTGGCATAATAAGATCTTCAACTGAGGTCCAATTCTCTTTTCTTTTTTTTTTTATTTCATCTTTTATTATACTCGGTATGTTGGATTGAATTCGTGTGTGGTTTAATCTTGGTTAGTGATTGAATTGCTATTTGTTCGATTCGTTGTTTGATTCCCTTGATTGTGGATTAATTATAGATTGTGTGATGAAATTGTATCTCGTTTGAGAATTAAAATTGGTTGATTTGGAGCGCGAATTGAAAAATTGTTAAGTGAATTAGAATTAATTTTGATTTATTGTTGTTTTGATTCATTGACGCCGGCGATCGTGATAGTGCCATGATAGGTCGAGTTGGGTAGGCAAAAGGTAGGTTGGGTAGGCAAAGTTTAGGATCTGTGATTGTTGAATGATGAAATGTCCGTGGAGTGGTTTTGATTTACAGTAATTTAATGAAATCTTTTTCCCTAAAAGAAATTTCATTATATTATGGAAATAAACAATCCTTTTAATTCATGGAATTTCTGTGGCAGTGGACCCTTTTTCCATCATGATTGGCTTTGGTTTTTACTTGTTAAAAAACAGACGGTGTTTTGATTTTTTTTTTTTTATTATTTTTTTTTGGAATTTTGTGTAAATTGATCCAAATATTAATGTTTTGTGATCTATGCTTAAATTTTTTAATTAGTGATCCCTTTAATAATGATCTCTTAAATGGGTCTCATAGGTTTAGTAATTACGCTACACTTTAAAAAAATGTAATTAACGAATGTATTTTTATTTCATAAATTGCTAGTTGAGTTTTGTTATTGAATATCTAATTGATTATTTCAAGAGGATTTAGAAGAGTATTTATAATTTGGGGGTCGAAACAAGTTTCTAAGGCTTAATAATTAGTGTGAAAGAGGTTACGAATTTATTCAAGATCTATCATAATATTAGAGGAGAAGAGAGGAAAAACACATTTGTAAGGGCGCGAGTGAGTTGCGGACTAATCTCAAATCTGTCACAATTTTAATGAAAAGAGTAAATTTAGGTATTGTGAATTTATAATAGACTAACCAACGCCTTTAACATTAGACAAATTCTAGATAATGTTTAAAAGGTTCGTCTCAATTGAGAATGCGGCGTACGCATCTTTCTGAAATATTTAAAATTTCAAGGATGCAATAATGCACCTTGACAAATATCTTTCTAAAATTAATTTTATCAATTTATTTAATTAGTATAAAATAATAGACAAATTTTAATATATTAAAAATGAGCGAATCTAGGCCCTAACATAATTTATAAAAATAGTTTAAGTCAAGAAAAGTCAATAAAAGCGATCACGCTAGAACCACGAGACTCGAGGGGTGCCTAACACCTTCCCTTCGGTCAATAGAATTCCTTACCCAGTCTTCTGTTTTCGCAGACCAAATAAAAGAGTCATTTCCTTTTGATTAGGGATTCAAAAAGGTGACTTGGAACACCATAACTCAATTTCAAGTAGCGACTCTATAAATAAAATAATCCCTATTTAAAACCGTTACTTTAATTGAAAAAATCTTTCGACTCAAACCCTTCGGGCGAAAAAGGGGTGTGACAAACATAATAGTTTTTAGTATTGAGATTCACATATTTTATCTAGTCAAAGCACATATAATTTGAAAAACTTCGTTATCTGTCCAAATTTATTAAAAAAAATATCTCAATTTCACCTCTTATAATATGTGGTGACTTATACCATGTATGAGAGTAAAAAAAGTGTATTTGAGAGTACATGAAATGTGAGTACATACATCATATGGAAGATGAGAAAAAAAGAAATTAAATAATTGAGAAAGACATTTTAATTTTACAAACATTTATAATCTAATACAAAAGAAACATTTTACATTAAACACCATTTTAAATTAAATAATTGAGAAAAAAAAGTATCAAATATAATAGAAAGAAATGTAAATAAATGAGAAAAAAATAATGAAATTTCAGCTTTGAACAGTGTCACCTCACCTTCATCTTTCTCTTTAATTGAGCAATGAATGTGAACATAAATTTATTGATATAGTTATTTTAATTTTATATAAATATTTTGAGGGAAATATAAGGAAAAAAGATCAATTTAAAAAAAAAATAATGGCTTGAACATGATAATCAAATATATATAAGTATAAAATGATAGATTAATATATAATACAATAAATAAGAAATTATAGGAGGGAAAAAGTTTAAAACTTTAGGTTATATGTTAAAGTATCTAATAAATAAAGCAAAATGAGGAAAGAAATATCGATTAATTAATTGTTAATAAAAAAAATATGACAAAAAAGGTGAATATTAATATTGAAGTCATTTAGCATGGTCTAAGTATTCTTCTCTTGTAAGTTTTATTGAAAGAACTAAATATAGCAAATTTAACATAGTTAACAATAGATAACTAAAAGCGTTAAAGAGTTTTGGCTTTTTCACTATTTTTCTTCTTTTCATTAATTCACTCTAATTCTCTTGATTTTTTCTTTTTATTTTTTAATCAAAAATTTGATTTTTATATTTAAAATTTTTAATCGAGCATCTTTTTCTCTTAAAGATCGAAAAACTAATTTGCCATGCCGTGAGGCTTTTGTCAAGTCATTTTGACAATAGATTATTTATACAAATAAATTCATTAGGCAAAAATAGGAATATATATATATATATATATATATATATATATAGATTGATTGACATATTTTCATGTTAGGTTGTAAGATGCCATATATTTTTTTAATTGTTCTTACTTTAAGTAAAAATACTAAATTGAGACGCTTAAGTATGAAAATCGAGTGATATAACATCTGAATTAGAGAGAGTCAAACAAAAAGAAGATTAGAAAAGTAAAGACAAGAGCCAAAAATGATGAATCATTGGCCAAAAGACTATGACCCAATAAGTTCTGTGTTATCAACAAAGCAAAAAGCTGAAGATATTTCTCGTTGCCGGTGACATAGTATAAAATTTTGTAATAAAGTCTTATTCTTGAAGCGTACATTTCTTCCATTTAACGAAATAGTTAATTAAAAATACTAAAATAAGCAATATATATATATATATATATATATATATATATATATATATATATATATATATATATATATATTCATTTATTTATTTATATCATCTCCACGTTAGTACAAAAGGATGACAAAAATACGGTAAAATTGAGTTCAAGAGGGTAATATGACCCCTATGAAGTTGGAGTATGTCGTAGTAAATTTGACCATAGTTTGAAGGGGGAGGGAGTACTGGATGCTTATCTCTTTCAAAATATTTCCAAATTTTACAATTAAGGATGTTGTGGTCGAGATTCCTCCTCCTTTAATCAATGGTTACGAGTTCATGCTCTGAAGTGAATAACTTTTTGTATGGTACGCATTCCTCCTCTTTCAATTAGAGGTTACGTGCTCGAGCTCTGAGAATGAAAAACCTTTTATTAGAAAATGTTTTATCTCTTTAATGGACTTGATAGAACCTTAGATCTATTCATTTCGTCTCAGACTCGCCTAGCTAGTGGTCTTTTTCATCTCATAAAGTGGTACTTAATTTTCTCTTTCATCACCTCTTCAAGGACATTGACTAGTGGGCCCCGCTTTCTTCCTATTGGATTACGAGGACACTAGGACTATCTGGCTAACGAGAATTTAAATTAGTCGAATTAATGAGTTTCAAATATGAATGGTCAAAAAAGAGTTTCCAAAAGAAGGCATGAGTTAGTACAAGTACGACAAAAATAAGAGTTGAATCTATTTTATTAATAATAATATTATAGTATGATTTAGTAAAAGTTTAGTAAATGAGATTGTGAAGTTTATAGCAAAAAATAAAATAAATGTAGTAAAGAAATGTATTTTCGTTGGATGTATTGAGAGATAATTATATATCTCGACAGACTCAAAATCGAAAAAAAAATATCGAAAACTAATTATGTATCTTTAGTTCTTTACAAAGAAAAAATGTATCTTCTTATATGTATCAGGAGCTAATTATGTATCTCGACATATCCAAAATTGATATTTTCAGTAATTATGCAAAATATTGAGATTTTTTATAATTAAGCTCCAAACTGTTGAGATTTATATTGTTTCATTGTAGTTGTGAGGGTAAAATGAGAAAAATGTAATTAATTTTATCTTGATTATGAAAACGGACAAGTATTTTGCAACAACTATTTTTTATTAATATAGACAATTAATATGAAACGAAGAAAGTAAAATTTTTCATATATTTGGCAAGTTGGTTTACCAATCAATAATTTAGGACCACTTACAATTATTCTTAGCAAGGTACTTAATTGATTTTTTTTTTCAAAGGTCTTTATCTTAGTTGCTTCATTGGCATGCCACTCTCTCTTTGTCATAACTATTTCAACTATAGGTACAATTCGAGAAAATTGGAGAAATTTGATGAGTTTATTTTTTTCTTTTCGAAGTAACTTTGATCAACTATTTTCATATAAGTCTTTTTCACGGTTTCGTAATATCATTTTGGAAATGCCATGATCCATACAAAAGTAACTTTCGAAAGGAAAAAAAGGAGTAAAGCATCTAGTATCGCCATGAACTATGACCAAATTTGTTACGACACACTCCAACTTCACAGGGGTCCTATTACTCCTCTGACCTCAATTTTAACATATTTTTATCACCCTTTGTGCACATGAAATGGGACCCGTATCAAAGGTAGAGGCGGAGCCAGCCCTCTTTAGGGGGTTCGTCCGAACCCCCTTCGACGGAAAAATTTACTATTTATACATGATTAAAATTATTTTTTATGTGGTTATAGTAGGTGTTGAACCCCCTTCGGCTTAATTTTCTTTGAATATTGAACCCCCTTACTTGAAATCTTGACTCTGCCTCTGATCAAAGGTGTCATGTCAGCTTAAAAGATTGACAAATAGTGCCACATCGGCTAAAAAGGATAACAAAAATACACTAAAATTTATTTCAAGGGAGTAATAGGACCCCCGTAAAGTTGGAGTGTGTCGTAGCAAATATGATCATAGTTTGGGGGTACTAGATGCTTTACACTTTATATATTGCACCATTGCTCTTGGTTCATAACAGTTTCGACTATAGGTACAATTCAAGAAAATTGGAGAAACTTGATGAGTTTATTCTTTTCTTTTCGAAGTTACTCTGATCAACTATTTTCATATGTGTCTTTTTCGCGATTTAGTAATATCATTTTGGATATGCCATGATCCATACAAAAGTAACTTCAGAAAGAAAAAGAGATAAGCACCCAGTACCCTACAGAACTATCATTAAAGTTTCTACGACACAAACTAAATTCACAAGAGTCCTATTATTCCCCTAAACTCAATTTTAACATCTTTGTCACCCTTTTGTGTTGACGTGTCACCTTTATTACATAAAAATGTGCCCACGTCAAAAGTGTCATGTCAGCTAAAAAGGTGCCACATCAGCTAAAAAGGGTGACAAAAATACATTAAAATTGAGTTCGGAGGTAATACGACCCTTGTGAAATTAGAGTGAATCGTAGCAAATTTGATCATAGTTCAGGGGTACTAGATGCTTTACTCTTTATATATTGCACCATTGCTCTTGGTTCATAACTATTTCGACTATAGGTATAATTCGAGAAAATTGGAGAAACTCGATGAGTTTATTCTTTTCTTTTCGAAGTGACTCTGATCAACTATCACCATATAAGTCTTTTTCACGATTTCATAATATCATTTTGGATATGCCATGATCCATACAAAAGTAACTTCAGAAAAAAAAAAAGTATACTAAGTTTTATATATGATATAATGACACCATCATTTTTGGTTCATAATTATTTCGATTATAGGTACCATTCAAGAAAATTGATGAGTTTACTCTTTTATTTTTGAAGTAACTCTGATCAACTATCCCCTTATAAGTTCTTGTCACGATTTCATCATATCATTTTGGATATGACTTGATTCATACCGAAGTAATTCTCGGAAAAAAAGTATACTAAGTTTTATCTATTGATGATACAGAAAACACGATCTCGATTGTATACATATATTATTTACTAACTATATTGTATACATGTATTATATACATAAAAAATTACTCGACACCATTGCTCTTGGTTGATAACTAATTTTACTATAGGAACAATTCGAGAAAATTGGGGAAATTCGATTAGTTCATTGATTTCTTTTTGAAGTAACTCTGATCAACTATCCCCTTATAAGTTCTTGTCACTATTTCGTCATATCATTTTGGATATGCCAATTCATACGGAAATATTCTCGAAAAAAATATACTAAGTTTTATCTATTTGATGAGATAGAAAAATATCGCGATCATGTCATTTGAAAACTATATATGTATTTCCGTGCCTCGATCTAATAATATGACAATATGATACGATAACTTGGTTCATAATTATTTCGACTATAGGTACAATTCGAAAAAATAGGAGAAATTCAATGAGTTTATTCTCTTCTTTTCGAAGTAACTCTAATCAACTATCACCTTATAAGTTCTTGTCACGATTTCGTCATATCATTTTGGATAAACCATGATCCATGAGGAATATTTTCAAAAAACAACAACATATAAGTCGTATCCATTGACGATGTGGAAAATATCATCGTGTCACTTCAATCTAGATATGGGCCCTATATTACACATTGTGTAATGGTGCACCTCTTGTTTTCTGCTCGAACTATATATATATATATATATATATATATATATATATAAAGACGTTAAAAATACCGTATTTTATTAAGTTCACACTTATCATCTCAGACAATTGAATAACGTATTTATGCAATTTCACTCACCGATTTAAAATTCTAATTCACCTTTATATATGTGTGTGTGTATATAAAGACGTTAAAAATATCGTATTTTATTAAGTTCACACTTGTCATCTCAGACAATTGAATAACGTATTTATGCAATTTCACTCACCGATTTAAAATTCTAATTTGCCTTTTTAAGTGTCCAACAAAATCTTCTTTGATAAATGTGTCCAACAAAATCTTCTTTTGTAAATGTGTATATATGTGTACTATGTGTGTTGAAATGATGACTGGTTGCCATCACAACTTCATAACTGTACTGATTATGACTAATTGAAAACAACTTGAAATAAGACATTCCTTTTGTATTAATACAATAAAATTCATATTTTATTTATTGAATTGAAAAGAGATAAGCATCCGGTACTTCCTCGAACTATGGTCAAAGTTGCTACGATATATTCAAACTTCACATGGGTCCTATTACCCCCGAACTCAATTCTAGTGTATTTTTGTCACCCGTTTGTGCTGACGTAACATCTTTATTGCATAAAAATGGAGCCCACGTCAACAGAGGCAGAGTTAGAATTTTTGCGAAGTGGGTTCAAAATTTGAAGAGAAACTTATCGAAGGAGGTTCGACATTGTATATACATAAAAAATAATTTTAGTGATGAATAAATAGTATATTTTTCCTCGAAGGAGGTTCACCGAACCTCCGTTACACAGGCAGGCTCCGTCTCTGCACGTCAAAGGTGTCATGTCAAGTAAAAAGGGTGACAAAAATACGCTAAAATTGAGTTCAGAGGTAATAGAACCCCTATAAAATTGGAGTGCGTCGTAGCAATTTGGTCATAGTTTACTAAATGCTGTACTCTATTGAAAATTATGCATAGGAAGTGAGCAAATTGAAGAGTCATTTTCTTCATTCAAGTTTTTCTGAAATTTCATTCAAAGCTTCACCTATATGACTTGTGAATATATGTATATATTTTTTTTGTATAGATTTGAAACTTATCTAGTGTATATCTCCACATCTTTGTGGTCTATATCATTACTTAATTTCTTTTTATAATAATTGAGAAATTCTCCGAGGGTCAGTGACATAAATTTTGAACTCGATGTGATAATTACATGCAAACACTTCTGATCTACTCTTTTTCACTTAATACCGAAACTTATTTGTGGTAGGATGCAGACATGCGACGTATGCTTAATTCACACATCACGTGTACACCTATCATTAGACCAAAGTTTTAGGGGCAATGTTTAATTAAAGATAAATATGAAATTCAAAACAATCAAATCATATATATACCAAGACTACTTTGAACAAAAAAGAATATCTTTGTCACTTTGATTAATCAATAGTAATTATACAAATTTGTACCAAAAAAGTCAATATAATTGAAAAAATCATGAGGGCCAATGTCATATTTTTGAAACGTGATGGATAATGAGTTCGTCCTTCTACTCTTTTTCATTTAAATACCAAAAAAAATTTTGCGACAGAATTTGATTTGACAAGTGATCAATGTGCAGTCTAATCCACATATCACGCGTTATACGCCTACCATTTGACCAAAGTTTTGGGGCCAAAATTAGATAAAGATAAACATGAAATTGAGAACAATCAAATCATACTAAGGCTAGTTTGAAGAATAAACAAATATCTTTGTCACTTTGATTAATCATCAATAGTAATTGTACAAATATGTACAAAACTATCAATACAAGTAAACACTAAAGTCAAAGTTGGAAGAGGGGGTAAAAAGGTAAAATAGGAAACTAAAACGCCTCGTCATCATCCTACGTGTCCCCCCAAAAGAACTTTTTTTGGAAGATCCACAACATATGCAAGAACTTTCCAACAAACGTTTTTTTGAGGATCTGACGACTTAGGCAGGAACTTTCCGATAGATAGGTTGCTCCTTCCAATACAAAACTCCCAAACTATAGCAAAACTTGGGCTTTTGGAGAGGGTTAATCTCTATGCTACCTTGTGCTTTCTTTTTTTTTAAATATTAATATTTTTGAGTAAAGCATTTATTACTTCCTGAATTATGACCAAATTTGTTACGACACACTTCAATTCACAGGGTCTCTATTATCCGCTGAACTAAATTTTAGCGTATTTTTATCATCCTATTTAGCTAACATGACACCATTTGTTAACCTTTTCAGCTGACGTGACACCTTTAACGTGGGCCCTATTTTATGTAATAAAGGTGTCATGTCAGCACAAAATAGTGAAAAATATGCTAAAATTGAGTTCAGTGGTATAGTAATAAGATTAAAGGTGTCACGTCAGCACAAAATAGTGAAAAATATGCTAAAATTGAGTTCAGTGGTATAGTAATAAGACCCGTGTGAAGTTAGAGTGTGTCGTAGCAACTTTGACCGTAGTTCGAGGGTACTGGATACTTATCTCTATATTTTTTCAACAAAATTAATTTACACATAAGGTTGACATGCATCTTGTATGTGTAGAAAAATTTTGCTTTTTTTGCATAATATCTTCATTGTAAACTTTGCTAATATCTTGTGCAATTCTAATAGCATCACTAGAAGCACCAGCTAACCCTCTCCTTGTGAAACCAACTGCATATAATCCATATTTTCCTTTCCAACAATTTGGAAATGGTGCTTTTGGAAATCCATTCTTGGCAAAGAATTCACTTTCCTATATAAAAAAAATAACAAAAATAACATTACTCCACTATTCAAGAATCTTTTCATAAAATTCAACATTAGTAGATTTGACACTCGTATATACTTGGACAACTTTCTAGTCCTGACACCCTTAACTCAACTGGTTTTCAAACAAACAGCATAACTCGATCTTACTGACAATGTGTTTTGACCAAGCTAAGGTGTCTGTTTGAGAACCGTCAATTGAAGGGGGTCAGCATTAGAAACTCGTGCAAGTAATGATGTTGATTTAGGTACTAAACCTAAATATAAATAAAAGGAGACATTCAAAAATTTCAATATTTTTCGATTTGACAATCGTACTTGGACAACTTTCTAGTCCTGACCTCATTAACTCGATTGGTGTTCAAGCAAACACCATAACTCGGTCTTACGGAAGATGTGTTTTGACCAAGTTGAGGTGTTTGTTTGAGAGCCGTCAAATGAAGGGGTCAGCATTAGAGACTTGTACATGTAATGATGTTGATTTAGGTACTAAACCTAAATATAAATAAAAGGAGACATTCAAAAATTTCAATAGTTTTCAATTTGACAATCCTACTTGGACAACTTTTTAGTCCTGACTCCTTTAACTCGATTGGTTTTCAGACAAACACCATAACTCAGTCGTATATATTGATGATGTGTTTTGACCAAGCTGAGGTGTTTGTTTGAGAACCGTCAAACGAAGGGGTCAGCAAAGTAATGATGTTGATTTAGGTACTAAACCTAAATAAACCTAAATATAAATAAAAAGAAACATTCAAAAATTTCAATATGACAATCGTACTTGCACAACTTTCTAGTGGTGACCCCTTAACTTCACAAGTTCTCAAACAGACATCATATAACTTGGTCTTTTTTTTATGAAAAGACGTGTTTTGACCAATTTAAGGTGTCTGTTTGAGAATCTATCGAGTTAATTTAAGGTACAAAGACTATCAAAAAAAGAAAAATGTAAACATTTTCTCACCTTTAGCCAAAAAGGGACATTGCTACGATAGCCAGTAGCAAGAACAACAGAATCAATTTTGAGTTTTTCGCCAGTGACAAGTTCAACGGTGCCACATGAAAACTTGTTGATTCCAGGTACAACATTAATTTTTCTTGATCTAATTCTTTCCAATGCACCAATGTCCAAAACAGGAGTTTTCCCTTGTGTATTCTTGAGTTCCAATGGTCCAATTTTTGGCCTTTTTAGACCATATTTCTCAATGTTACCAAGAATGAACCATGTCAAAATGAGTAAAATTTTGTCAACTAGCCACAATGGTAGCCATTTCATCATAAACATAGCCAACTCAAATATTGATTTCCCAAAGATTTCTCTTGGCAATACATGAACCTAAAGAAGAGAAACATAGAAAAAAAATCCATTAGTCCAAACTTCATAGTTTCTTTTTTTGGGAAGTCACACAATTAACAGAGGCGGAGCCAGGATTTCTGTTGACGAGGTTCAAAATTTAAAGAAAAGCTCGCCGAAGGAGATTCAACATCTATTTTAATAATGTATTAATAATATAATTTTTCGTCGAAGGGAGTTCGGACGAACCCCCTGTTACTAGGCTGGCTCCACCTCTGACAATTAGCCCCTAGTTGATATACATATATTATACATTTGCCAACTATTTTTCTTGTGTCAGCCGCTATTTTGTTTAAAAATTCTTTTTCTTCTTCCCCTTTTCACTTCTTTTGTGTTTGCTATGAGCAAATTCAAAAAGGATTTAACTTATGTACACTTAAAGTATTTTTAACATGTTGTAACAGGTTATCTGTGTTATTCTCCAACTTAGTAATCCCACTTTATTATCTTTTATATGACTTGATAGTGTACAAATTCATATACAATATTGTCAGCTATAAGAATTCAACTTTTACTCTGACATCATCGTAAAAAAATTTTATACTATCAAATCACCTAAAAGATAACAGTAAGGGGGATTACTAGCCTGAAAAGTAAGATGGCTAACCTACTACAAAAGGTTAAAGTGCATTGGGACTGTAAAAAGTTCATTATATTATTAGTATGTATAACTTACCGAGCTGCCTGAAAATTGAGGTGGCTAACCTACTACAAAAGGTTAAAAGTACATTGAAACTCTAAAAGGTTCTTTATATTGTCAGTATATATAACTTACCGAGCTACGACAAACCAATGATGGTTGAGCATTATGATTGCAAAGATCAAGAGAAACTTCCATACCAGAATTCCCACAACCAACAACAAGAACTTTCTTGCCACTAAACTTTTCACCAGACTTATAATCACAAGCATGAATCACTTCACCTCCAAATTCTTTTAATCCTTCAATATTAGGCACAACTTTTTGTGCATTTTCACCAGTAGCCACAACAAGCCATTGACAAATATACTCAACTTCTAAACCACTTGATGAAATAGTTTTCACCCTCCACAATTTGCAAGATTTATCATACTTTGCAAATTGAACACACTCATTGAACATTGGGTTAATGTCAAATTTTCTTGCATATGATTCAAGATAATCAATGAATTGTTTCTTTGTAGGGTACTCAGGGTAGTGTTGTGGAAATGGGAATTTGGGTAATTGACAAAATTGTTTAGGGAGGTGTAGTTTTAGTCTATCATAAGTTCTTTTTTGCCATAGTGATGCAATGCAATCTGATTTTTCCAAGATTACAAATGGGATGCCTTGTTCTTTTAAACAAGCTCCCACAGCTAGTCCCGATGGACCTGCACCGACAATAACAGGTCCATTTACCCATACACATCTACTAGAAAAGAAATCTTGATCATTGAAGTTAACCATATTTTCTCGACTGACTTTGAAAGCAGAATACGAACCTGTTTCTATAATTGTGGTGTATGAATAAGCCTTGAAAGAAGAGGAAGTTGGTTTGAATTTGTTGTTAAAATGTTTTTTTCTAGTGAAAAAGATCGACGACTAACTTTGAAAGCAGAACACGAACCTATTTTCACTATTCTGGATTCTAATTGAGCAATGATGGTGGTGTGAGGACTTGAAAGAAGAAGAAGTTGGTTTAAGTTTGTTTTACCGACTTTGAAAGCAGAACACGAACCTATTTCTGCTATTCAGGATTTTTATTGAGCAACGGTGGTGGTGTGAGGACTTGAAAGAAACTTTTCCTATGAAAAAGTCTTCAACCGACTTTGGAAGCAGAACACAAACCTATTTCTGCTATTGAAAAGTTTTATTGAGTAATGATGGTGAATGAGTATTTGAACACGATGTGATAAATGGTTGAATCTCAGTGAATCGTGTCAGCAAAGTCACTGGTGGATGTGTATTTGAAGTTGTGAATGTTGTAAGGAGAGAGAGAAAAGAATTGAATTAGTTTTAATTTGAGGGGAATAGCATGGGGTGGAAGGTGTTTAAATAGAAGTTTTGGGAGTGAGATATATGAAAGGTGCATGTGATAGAAGGTAGGAAGTTAACGCCTTTTCAAATGGGGTCCTCCTCAAATCATAAGCTAAACTCTGCCAACTATTATTTTATTTCAAAGTTATAATTAATTCAATAAACTATTTGTATCATACTATTTAAAATATTAGAATAAAGCATTTAGTATCTTCTGAACTATGATGAAATTTGTTAGGACATATTCTAATTAACTTTACATGGATCTTATTATTCCTGAACTAAATTTTAATGTATTTTTATCAATATTTTAGCTGACGTGATACCGTTTTAGCTGACATGACACATTTGACGTGAATCTCATTTTTATGTAATAAAGGTGTCATGTCAGCACAAAAAGGTGACAAAAATACGTTAAAATTAAGTTTAGGGATAATAGAATCCATGAAATTGAAGTATATTATAGTAACTTTGATCATAATTCAAGGAGTACTGAATATTTATCTCTAAACTATATGTGTCATACTATTTAAATATTACATTATACTCCACTTTTATATTCAAAAAGCTAAGCTGGCATAGAGGAAGCTGACTTGGATATAAGTGGGATAAGCTTATATTTACTAATAATAAAAAAGATAGTCTGATGCACAAAATATTATATGTTCAGGGAGAATCACATTCCAAAGGTATGTAATGTACGTCGTTTATACTAAAGTAAGCATGCGTCAATGGCTGATGTCACAGCTCAAATCCAAAACTTAAAACTGGCATGAGACTTTATCGTTGCTCCAAGACTTCACTCCAGTAACTTAAATTCTGGCGGTATTAGTGATTGTATATTATGGCATAATACATAAACATGCCTTTTAACTTGGACTCAGCCAGTATCTATGACCTTCAACTTTGAATGTGCAATAGTAGACACTTAAATTTTATAAAATTGAACAAGTAAACACAAACGTCTATGTGGCATAATGCACGTAGGACGTCATGTAGAACATGAATTGACCACGTCGGATGTCACATAAGACGCATATGTCTATTTGTTCAACTTTATATAAATTTAAGTATCTATTTGTGCACACCTAAAATTAAAGGGCATAAATGAAAATTGAAGCCGAGTTGAAGAGTATATTCATGTATTATGCCTATATTATTTGTATATTTTAACTTGTTATAACAAATTATTAACAATATATGTTATGTTGCATGTCTCATTTTCGAGATAGCTAGTTGTATTTATTATTGACAATTACATATAATTATCTTTTAAATGACTTAATAATATAAATTTTCATACATTAGGTATTATCATAAACAATTATCATATCTCTGTCTCAATTTACATAACACATTTTTTTTCAGTCTGGTTCAAATATAATGTCACCGTTCTTCCTTTTACCTTTATTGAAATATTTTTATGGTCATACAAAAAGATTTATTTTAAACCGTAAATTTTAAAAATCATCATCTCTTAGATTTTGTATCAAACTAAATGATGTCATATAAATTAATATAGAGAGTATATATTATGAAAAAATAACATAAATATACACCTTAACTTAACATATTTACACAAATTTTCATCTTTACAAAGTAATTACAAAAATATATATCAATTAATTATGTATCTTTCTTGGATGTATCGGAAAGTTAATTATGTATCTCGACAGACTCGAAATCAAAAAATATATCGAGAGATAATTATATACTTTTACAAGGAAAAAAATATATCTTTATTGGATGTATTATGTATCTCGACCGTCACGAAATAAAAAAAAAATGTATCTGGAGTTAATTATGTATTGTTACAATGAAAAAAATGTATCTTGACAGACGCCCCAAAATCAAAATTTTCAGCAATTATGTAAAATATCAAAATTTTCTGTAATTAAACTCCAAAATGTCGAGATTTATATTGTTTGCTCATATATTATTGTATATTAACATTATATCTATAATCTATATCTATATAGCTATATCTATATCTATATCTATAATCTATAATCTATCTATCTATCTCTATATCTATATCTATATCTATAATCTATATCTATAATTTATAATCTATATCTATATCTATATCTATAATATATTAAAAGTGTGAAGTCCCTTAGAAAAGTGATTTGAACTTTTTACCCTTCATTAAAATACTATGCAATAGACAAAATCGTCTTTTTACTCTTTTAAAATTATTACTTAATTATATTTATTATATTTTAAAATAAAGAGTTCCAAAACATATGATAAGTTTTACAAATTAAAGAGTACTAAAATATATGGTAAGAATTACTAAAAAAAAAATATTTATAGATTTCTAAAATATACTACTATAAGAGGAGGAGAGAAAATTAAAAAGTACTACATTTGTTTCGGCTAAAAATGAAATAAACAAATACACTTTTTTTCCGGCTAAACAAGAAATACATGTTAATGCCTAACTTCCTATTAAAGAAAAGTTAAAATTAAGAAAAGTTCAAAAAAGTAAAAAGAAAGAAAGCAAAAAAAAAAAAAAGAGTAAAAAACGCATTATTATTCTAATATTGACAAATAATAAACTAAAACCATCCAAATATGTTATTAAATTTATTTCTTACCTGTTTTTGTAGTTTGGAAAACCTAATTAAATTATTTTCCTAATAATTAAGGGTTTGAAACCAACTAAAATAATATATTAATTTTTCCTTATTCGAGTTATGTAATTTAGGACTTTCAAACCAATTAATAATGTATATTATTTTTTCTTATTTAGGACTTATTAGTGTTTTTGTCCTGATTTTCTTATCAAAATTAAGTTTTACTTTTTCTTGGAAAGAAAATAAAAGTAACCATAATTACTTTTATTTTTCTAAAAGGAAAATATAATTTTTTTCATATTTGGCTAACCTCTTTCTTCGAGAAAGATGTTGGACATCTATAAATAGAAAAACACCTTCTCATACCATAACACAATAGCATCTACAATGTAGTCATTAAAGAGTCTTTGTTTAGGGGGAGATTTTTCCCAATAGGTTTTATGTTTTTCATATTAGTTTTTTTTATATGTAGGCCAATTGGTCAAACCATATCAATAATATAGTTTTTTAATATTATTTTTATGTGTCGTCTGAATTATGTCTGCTATGATTTGCAAATTATAAGCTTCCGCATGAAGGCCTGTCAATTTCGAACCCAACAGGACTCTCTTATACATAGAGATAGAAAATATCAATATCGTAAAATTCTGTGCTATGCTTCTAATCCCGAACATCTTTTTTCCTTTGGTAAATTCTCAATTTTCTTTTTTAAGATATTTGTTTTCCTTCACCATCGATGTTTATTCTTCTACCATATTATTTTTCTTTCGTCATTGATATTAGTTCTTGTAATATAATCAAATGTTATACGTCTTGCACGTGCAATTAAACTAGTAGTAACAAAAACTTTATTATATGGTGGACCTCATCCTAGGGCTATCCTAGGGGTAGTCAGAACTTGAGTGTTAAGTGCTAAAACTTTTTTTAGCCACAAATATGCCCATACCTGCCAGCTGAAAACCCATGGCTTACACCACCTTGCATTGCCATGTATATTGATCCCACTCGACAGACCCACAAACTTGTCTCGAAAATTGACTTAGACCTCTAAACTAAGGCTTGTACCTATTAGGTCCCTAAATCCTTCAAATTTTGATCCAATTGAGCATTTTTTTCCCAATCAGCAAAAGGCTCAAGTGTGTGTAGTTCACACGCGATGACGTGGCAAAAAGGGCTAATTAGAAGTTGACACATGATATTGTGGGTCCAATAATTATTAAAAATTAATTTTAAATTTTTTTAAAAAATAAAAATAAAATAGGGTCCCTTCAACATCCCCACCCCACCCGCTTGTTCTTCTTCTCCATTTCTTGTCATTTTCTCCTTCATCTTCCATTTTTTTTTAATATCTGATTAATCAATAACCAAACGAAAAAGAAAAGGATGTTTTCCACTACCTTCCCCCCACGAACGCATCTCTCGCTCCCTCTTATCATCTTCTTCTCCATTTTTATTAAAAAAAATAAAAAAATTCAACATTTTTTTTAGAAATTTTATTTCTTTAGTAATCTAATTCATATTTATTGTTATTTTTCTTCTTCTTGTGCTGTGTGTTCCTTAGAATTTGAATTCTTTAATAATATTAATAAAGTAATCTTAGATTCATATCAAGTTAGCCGAAAAAAATGAAGTTTTGCCGGAATCAAATTTACTCCGCAAAAACATATCAAGTTTGCAAAGAGAAATGTATTAATGTGCTAAAGTTCATGACTTTCATTGTTTCTTTTTAATTGAAAATTGTTAATTGTTAAGAATTTAAAAAGAAAAAAAATAGAGATGAAGAATGAAGAAGATGACTAAGAATGAAGAAGATGGCTGGGGTCTTTATGGGGTAGGGCGTGGGGTGAGGTCGAAAGAAGGGGACTGATTTGGGGGCTGATTTTTTTTTTTTTTAAATTAAAATTTGTTATTATTAAATAATTTAAAATGTGATTTAAAAAAATAAATTACCATTTGAGACTCCATTCACGTGCTCAAGGAGAGTGCCTTGACAAATCAACATTTTGTGCCTGATAGGTATCAATTTTAACACTTGAAGGGCTTGATAGGTACATGTCTTAGTTGAGGGGTCTAAGTAAATTTTCAAGACAAATTTGAAGACCTATCGATGGGTTTGACCTTATTTCTTTATCCATTCTACTTTCCTAGCATTTGCCTTAAAAAAAACACCAAAAATTTCCTTACCTATTGATAAGTAGAGTTGTGTGTGGTTTGTATATAAGAGGTATTTTTGTCTTGTGTATAAGGTTCTATCGAAAATAGCCTCTCAATTTCACTTTTGGGGTAGCGGTACGGGTTGTGTATACTCTATCGATCTGCCTCTCGATTTCATTTTTGAGGTAGCGATACGGGTTGTGTATACTCGATCAATCTGCCTTCCTCAGACTATACACTGTGCAGACAAACAGTGGGTATGTCGTTCAACACCAACAACTTACCCAGTATATTCCCATCGAGTGGAGTTTGGGAAAGGTAAGTGTACGCAGTCCATACTACTACCTCAGAGGTGAGATAGAGAAGTTGTTTCCGATAAACCCCCGGCTCAAGATAGGACAATCTAGATAAGGAATAGTAAAAGGACAAGATACAATAGAAATTACCACACCCAATAGTACCATAGATAAGATTCACCAAGCAATACAACAAACGATACAATATTCTAAAATGATACTAGTACTATAGTTACTAACACGAATAACAAAGTCCTACCTACTAGCACTGACGCACTCGCTTCTACTATCCTTCTACCTTAATCCGCCTACTCCATACTTTCCCATCTAATGTCATGTCCTCGGTAAGTTGAAGTTGCTCCATGTCATGTTTAATCATCTCCCTCCAATATTTCTTTGGTCTACCTCTACCTCACCTGAATTCATCCTTAGCCAACTTCTCACACCTCCGCGTTGGAGCATTCGTGCTCCTCCTCATCACATGTCCGAATCATCTCAACCTCGCTTCCCTCGTCTTGGCTTATTGTTTAAATTTTGTTCATGCTTTTGATATTTGTGCATTTAATGGGCTCAAACTCCGTTGGATTAGTTAAATTATTCAAAATTCCTATTGGATTAACATGATTTAATTTGTTTGTGTTGTTCAACAATGTGTTTGTTGAATTTACAATTTCAATTTTGATTAAAAAACACCACATTTGCTCCAAATAATTTCAAATTTGAAATAAATGGAGTATTGAGATTTTTTTTTTTTAATTAAAGCAAATTACTAAATCTATATTCGAACCTACAAAAAAAGTACAAATGATCAACAATCAAATGATTTTAATATTAGTATTTGTTATGCTTCGGACAGAATAAGCAAACCACAAGTAAAAGAAAATAAGAACAACACACAAATTTACGTGGAAATCCTTATTGTAGTATATTTTATTTAAAGTGCTACATATATATTGAATAGAGCGTATATATGTGAATATATCTTCTATAGACGTGTATATTTAATGTGTACATGGAGAGAAAGTACAATATGGAGAAGACTGAATTTTCTGAATAACGAAAATAACTCACTAAATCATAGTTATATAGTATGTGCATACAAATAGGTCCAAAACCCAAAAACATAAAGATCCATACCAATTGAAAATCACAAACATGAGTCACACTGCAAAACTTTCAAGGCCTGACTAACAAAATTCGGATCACAACTCTAACAGTAGCAGTGGAAGATGTAGCATATATTCAGTGAGTTCAAGTAATTTCAATATTTTCAACTAGCAATATACATATACATGTAGATAATCACTAAAATTTCAACTAAAAACAAATTGAACCCATAATTTCAAATTAAATTGTAATGGGATTCAAAAAGTAAAATTTAAAAATTCAGTCCATCAAACTTTATTCAACAATTTACATATGGTAACAGTAGCAGTGGAAGATGTAGCATATATTCAGTGAGTTCAAGTAATTTCAATATTTTCAACTAGCAATATACATATACATGTAGATAATCACTAAAATTTCAACTAAAAACAAATTGAACCCATAATTTCAAATTAAATTGTAATGGGATTCAAAAAGTAAAATTTAAAAATTCAGTCCATCAAACTTTATTCAACAATTTACATATGGTATACACATCCATCTTCTTGAAATTCTAAATCCACACGCCTATTGAACCCCATCAATTTAATTCTTGAATATATTCATGATAGTGCATCCATCTTCCTGAAATTTTTCAATTCTATATTGTTCGGACTCTTTAAAAATGTCATTCGTTACATTTTAAATTTTTTGAAAATAGTGCATTTTTAAATGATTGTACATATTTAGTGCTAACCGCCATAAGCTGATCACGCTTCGAGTCTCGCTTCCAGAGCAGGAGCCCAAGCATTCTACCAGATGTCCTGTCCTGAGTGACAACATTTTTTAAGAGTCCGAGTAGTCCAAATCCACGTGCCATCTTCCTGAAAGTCTCGAATTTTATGTTGCTCAGACTCTTTAAAAATGTCATCGGTTGCATTTTAAATTTTTCAAAAGTAGTGTATTTTTGAATGATTGTACATATTTAGTGCTAACCACCATAAGCTCACGCTTCGGGTCTCGCTTCCAACACAGGAGCCCAAGCATTCTGTCAGATGTCCCGGTCTAGATGACAACATTTTTAAAGAGTTCGAACAATGCGAATCCACGCGCCTATTGCACCCCCCCACCCCACCCCATCCCACCCCTACTTGGCCCTCTCAAGTGCAAATTCATTGGAAAGAAGCTAGAGGGGAGTGCATGTGCATGAGCTTGGTTTTATGAAACTTTCTCTACTTTTCATGACATGATTTGGGAGCTAGCTAGGGTTTTTGGCCTTTCTTAATAGGTTTTATTAAACATTACAAAATAATACTTATGGTTTTGAATCCTCAAGTACCACACCAATACATCATTCTTCCAACTTTGCTTTATAGCCATAAGTAGCCAAACCCTAAAACCCAAAAAAATTATAAATAAAATATAATAGGACCCCAAGGAATAATTATAGAAGATCAAAAAGAAGATCTAACATGACATTATATTGATATTTATGCATGATTTGATGGTGATATGCTGAGACAGATTCAAAAGTTAAACTCGGTCAATTCAGTTATTAAGATTTCTGATATTAAATTCATTATACTTTTATAATTATCATCTCATAACTATTATTCATTGTACTTTTTAATAAATTTTATACATAAATTTATGTTTCACATTTTTCAAAAAAAATATTAGATTCAGATAAATTCGATTCGATGTCGCAACGATGTATCACCATTGGGGTTGTGTGTATATATGTGTGGTACATTTATCCCTATTCTTGATCCCCACCAACCATCTTTAGCCAGCTTGGTAGTTGATCATTTGGAAGGCCAAGGTTTACAACTTTTAGCATTGTTATTTTTCCCCTTTTCTTTTTAAAAAATAAAAATTAAATAAAACATTTATTATTTATATATACTATTAATATAGATATTTTCTTATTTTCACTCAGAGATTAAGGTTAAATTAAATTTTGTGCACTATTGGTGTGCAAAATATTTTACTCTATCAGATTTAGTTCACTTTTATTGAAGGTTACCCAATTAATGTAGATATTTTCTTATTTTCACTTGGAGATTAAAGTTGAATTTAAGTTTTGTGGACTGTTGGTATACAAAATATTCTATAGTATCAAGTACACTTAACCTGCTATTGCAGGTTATGCAAATTTTTTTTCAAATATTATGTAGAAAAATGGATAACCTGCAATAGCAGGTCAAATTTATCTGATAGTGTAGAATATTTTATGCACGTTAAAATTATATACACTATATATAGTTTTATGATTTTACACTAGTAATGTAACTTAATATGTTATACAAAGTTTCTTATCGTTTATTTTATACTACCAATTGTCAGAATTACGTTCAATTACTTTTTAGATGATTTGATTGTATAAATTATTTTTGAAATCTCATAACGACTTTATGAAGCTAATAATATAATTAAAAGGGGATTAATATTTTAATGGGAAAAAGTTTCGGGTATGATGAAGTGTATAATGAATTTGTTCACGCGTAAAGTAAAGTTGGAGTTTATTTTATGAATCCATATTTTATTCATTGATAGTTTACAATTATTTGTTTAATAACAAATACTCATGGCTGGTATCAACAATATCATATTGAGCGTATTCGGACAAAGTGAGGTTTGAGAGTCATCAAGGCTGATAAGGGCAAAGACGGAGTCAGCCTAGGAATAGGGGATTCTTCTGAACCCATTTCGACAAAAAATTATATTATTAATACATGATTAAAATAATTTTTATGTATATATTGTAGATGTTGACCCCCTTCCGTGAGTTTTTCTTTATATTTTGAACCCCCAAACAGAAATCCTGGCTCCGCCTCTGGATAAGGGCATGTCCGGTGCAATAAGGCTCTATGCGCGGGTTCGGGAAAAACCCGAACCACAAAGACGATTACACACAATCTTATCTTGCATTTTTTCAGAGGCTATCATATCCAACGTATTCAGACCAGGGGCGGAGCCAGGATTTTTGTTTTAGGGATTCAAAATCTGAAGAAAAACTCATCGAAGTGGATTCAACATCTAGAATATATAAACAAAAATCATTTTAACCATGTTATTAATAATATAATTTTCCATTGAAGGGGGTTTGTCCGAATCCCCCTTTAATAGGCTAGCTCCGCCTCTTATTCCGACAAAGTGGGGTATGTTTGGGAGTCATCAAGGCTGATAAGGGCATGTCCAATACACTAAATATTTATGCACGATTTTCGGGGAAGGGTCGAACCACAAAGGTCAACTGCACGCAACCTGACCTTGCATTTCTGTTAGAGGCTATCATATTCAGCGTATTCCGATAAAGTGAGGTACGTTTGGGAGTCATCAAGGCTGATAAGAGCATGTCCAGTGCACTAAAGCTCTATCCGCGGGTTCAAAGAAAGGCCGAACCACAAAGGTCTACTGCACGCAACCTTACCTTGTATTTCATTCAGAGGCTATCATATCCAGCGTATTCGGACAAAGTGGGGTATGAGAGTCATCAAGGCTAATATATAAGGGCATGTTTGGTGCGTTAAAGCTCTACGCACAAGTTAGGGGAAGGGTCGAACCACAAAGATCTACTGCATTCAATCTTACCTTACATTTCTGTCAGAGGCTATCACATCCAATGTATTTCGACAAGTGGGGTTTGCGAGTCATCAAGGCTGACAAGGGCATGTCCGATGTACTAAAGCTCTATGCGCGAGTTCAGGGAAGAGTCGAACCATAAAGGTCAACTGCAAGTAACTTTATCTTACATTTCTGTCATAAGTTGTTTGCACGACTTAAATCCGTGACCCCAAAAATGTATAACAAATTGTGGGGTTTCTTATATATGACATAGTTTTTTTTTTAAATGTATGACTATACTTCTTAGAAGCTTAGGTGCCAATACTTTGTCATTCTTTATTCAGCAGAAAGTTGAATTATTAATCAAATACTATTTCTAGGTATCTAATAATTATTATTAGCTAAGACCCAAAAACTTTTTGAACTTCCACTTGATCATAGTACATGTTATATTTAAAGTACTACTTTTTAGCTTTTTATTAATTGGAATTTTGTACAACATACATTCCCCTCACTAACTTTAAAAAATAAAAAATAAAAAATCTCTATATATGTATGCATATTTCCTCTTGTATTCTTGTTAATGTGAAGTTTCTGTGTAAACGTTTATGGTGAAGATAAGAAACAAGTGGCAAATTTAACAACATATTAATTTTTATAAATTTATAATTTACAAATATTAAACAAGATTTTAAGATAAATATATTATGAAAAATTTGGTAATTTGTATCAAACACTCAACTAGATGATTGCAATGGGGACAAATGTACAATTTATGGTACGTGGCAAAGATATATACACTACTAAGTACTACACAATGCATTTATAGCTACAAAATCTATAGCTACTAATTTAAAAACATAGCTATTATCTAGTAATAGCCATAAAAATTTAAATTTTTTAGCTATTTATATATTCGTGAGATTTCACAGCCACGAAAATTCAATGAATAAAGCTAATTTCTCATTTTTGCTACAATTGCTAACAATCATGACAATAGTTGCCTAGATAGCTACAACTTTGTTGCCAGGGTAAAATTTATAAGTTTTTGTGACACAAAAAAGTTATTGTAGCAACAATAAGCCAGGGTAAAATTTATAAGTTTTTGTGACACAAAAAAATTATTGTAGCAACAATAACTTTTTAGCTACAGTAAACTATTTGAAATAAAATATTGTAGCTAAATCAAATGTTTTTCTTCAAGTTATAAAAAATTGTGGCAATAGTTAAATGATATAGCCACATCTTTTTTCTATGATAAAATTTAGTAGCTAACTATTATTTTTTGCTACGAATTATAATTTATTGTAGTAATTAATAACCTTTTAACTATAAAAATAATTTAAAATAAAATATTATTGCTAAATAAATCTTTTTGCTTGAAGATATAAAAAAAATTACTGCAATAGTTAAATGATATAGTCATAGATTTTTTGATATGATAAAATTTCGTGGCTAAAATTGTTAACTTTTATTATGTGTTGGAACTTGTTGTAACAATAATGACCTTTTAATCGTGAAAAATATTATTTAAAACAAAAAATAGCAATGCAAAAAATATTTTTGTTTTGACTATTAAAAAATTGTGGCAATAATTTGCTTAATACAATTGATAACCTTTTAGCCACAAAATATTTGAAAAAAAATATTATAGCTAAATAAATTTTTTTTGCTTCAAGTTATAAAAGAAATTGTTACAATAACTAAGAGTCTATTTGGAAAACTACCTTGTAATTGAAATTGATGTATAAAACTACCTTGTTACATTGTCATTATAAGTGTACTATTTGATTCCACAAGTGTAGTCACATATTTATATTAAAATTTTCAAATGAAAGCTAATCATCAAAAGTTAAAAATCACAAATATTTACAAATAAGTAAAATTTTAAAGGATATTAACTTAGGTATTTAAGATATATATTGTCTTTTGAAAATATATTAATTAACAAACATATGTTCTTAACTAATATTATAGAAAAAAATTAATATATATTTTTCAAATTAATATATTTTAATAGATTAATCATAAAAATTAGAAGTACATGACGCTTTAAGAACATCATAAAATGCATGTTTGACAAAAAGATTAATATTATAAATATAATGTAATAAATTACTAGACATCTGACGAAAAGATAATCTATAAATTCTAATACTAAAATAATGTGAAATATCAAGTCAATAATACTAAGCAAATAAATTGAAAATAATAATAATTTAAATTCAATTTTCAAAATGAAAAAAGTTAACAAAAAACACTTACATGAAATTTCAATATAATGTGCATAAATATAATTAAAAAAAAAAAGGAAATCGTAAGTGTATAACCTTACTCGAAAATGAATTCTACTTTAGTCTAAAAATTAGAATAGTACTACAATTATACTAAATAAATAAATAAAAAATACGAACACTTGCATAAAATCACAAGAAGTGTTGAGAAATGAGAAATAAGGAAATGAAATATAAGTACTGTAAATAAAATATATATTTTAAAAAAAATATTATAATAATAAAAATTAAAATAATAGAAATAGAAATAGAAAGTAAATCAAAATTAAAATAAATAAAAATAAAAGGATAAGATTAAAAAGTAACTTTGAAATTACATTATGTAATTATCAACAATTCACAGCTCTTCCGTGAGAATTGGAGAGTGTAATTACCCTCTGTCAGTTACACTCAATTACTACTAACCAAGTAACTACATGATCAATTAAACATGTCAGAACGTAATTACACTCAATTACACAAAATTCAATTTACAGGGTGACTTTTCAAATAGGCCTTAAATAATATGGTCATATACTTTTTGATACGATGAAGTTGGTGACTAAAATTATTAACTTTTGTCATGTGTTGAAACTTGTTGTATCAATAATGACCTTTTAATCATGAAAAAAATTATTTAAAATAAAAAATTGCAATCAAATAAATATTTTTTGTTTGGATATTAAGAAATTATGGCAATAATTGAATTAATAATAGCTATATAGTAATATAGTAACAAGTTTCATGAAAAAATAATTTAAAATTATTATTGTAATAAATTTTACAGCTAATAATTATTTTTTATCCTAACCTGAAATTTGTTGCAGCAATACTAGTCTAGTGTATTAAGAGTTATTGACCGTTCAATTCGATTCAATTTTAAATGACTATTTGTCGATTTCAAATAACTACAACAACAACTCAGTGTATTCCCACAAAGTGAGGTCTGGGGAGGGTAAGATGTACGTAGTCCATACGCAACCTCCGAAGAAGTAGAGAGGATGTTTTCGATAGACCCCCGGCTCAAGATAAAGAATAATAAACAAGGGGATAGATGACATAACAGAAATATGGAGTAAGAAATAGTGAAATAGAAATCAGAGAAATAAGAACTATGAGAAATAAGGGCAACACGTAATAAGAAAATAGGAGCTAAGAAATAGGGAATAGGACACCCACCTAGTAGTAATGTACACTCACAAACCAAAGACACCTATATACACAATCCTAGGATTACTAACTCGGCTACACAAGAGCTCTCCTGACTGCTTGCTACGACCTACACACTCACACTAGCCTTCTACCTTTATCCGCGAGCTCCATACCTTCCTATCTAGGGTCATGTCCTCAGTAAGCTGCAGCTGCTCAATGTCATGTCAAATCACCTCCCTCCGATATTTCTTCGGCCTACCTCTACTTCTCCTGAAGCCATCCAACGCTAACCTTTCACACCTACGAATTAGGGCATCCGTGTCCCTCTTCATCACATGTCTAGACCATCTCAGTCTTCCTTCCCGCATCTTGTCCTCCACCGAAGTCACTCTCACTTTCTTTCGGATAATCTCATTCCTAACTCTGTCCCCTCTAGTAAGCCCACACATCCAACGCAACATTCTCATTTTCGCCACCTTCAATTTTTGGAAGTGGGAGTGCTTGACTGGCCAACACTCCACTCCATATAACATGGCTAGACGGACTGTCACTCTATAGAATTTGCCTTTAAGCTTAAGGGTCACCTTCCTATCACACAACACTCCCGAGAAGAGCCTCCATTTTATCTAACCTGCTCTAATACGTTTAGCGACATCCTCATCAATCTCACCATTCCCTTGAATCATAGATCCAAGATACTTGAAACTATCACTCTTACAAACATTTTGGGAGTCCAACCTCACCACCACTTCGTCCTCCTGCCTCAAGTCACTAAACTTACATTCCAAATACTCCGTCTTGGACCTACTCAACTTGAACCCCTTAGACTCAAGGGTTTGCCTCCAAACCTCCAATTTGTCATTCACCCCCCCTCCCCCGCGTCTCATCAATCAGCACTACATCATCCGCAAATAACATACACCAAGACACCTCGCCTTGAATACTCTGCGTCAACACGTCCATCACCAACGTAAATAGGAGCAGACTAAGAGTCGACCCCTGATGAAACCTGTCTCGACCGGAAAATGCTCTGAGTCTCCTCTCGTCGTCCTCACACTGGTCTTCCCTCCATCATACATGTCCTTAATAGCTCTGATGTACGCCACCGGTACCCCTCTCACCTCTAAGCATCTCCAAAGAACCTCCCTCAGGACTTCATCGTACGCCTTTTCCAGGAATAACCAGTTTGTACTGAATTTGAAGCTGTAGGAAGCTTCACACTTAAAGCAGAAGATATTAGCGGTAGGATAGTTTATACCCTGCTGCTTCTGGCGGAAATCCATGAAAAAGATTGAAGCTTGAATTTCCAGGGAACATATTCACAAAAATTCTATGGAGAAGAACGGTCTTTTGACTCTTCTAACCGTAGAAAACAAACATTACAAAAACTACAAACTTGAAAACTGAAAATAATTCCACAAAAGAAATTAATTAATTAAATATATAGGTAATCGTATCTAATCAATGTTAATTAATTATATCAAACTTAAATATAACTTCTCTAATTCTCATTGAAGTTTTATCTTGATCAAGAGCTTCCAAAAATGTTATTTTGACTCAAATTAAACATGTTCCATCAGAATAATATATTTGTCGATCTAAAGTATTGATCGTTTGAATTAATTCAATGTTACAGCTTGCAAGTCTTAAATACAGCTTAAATACATACTTGATCATGTCAAATTTAGAAAAACTTCCAATTATTTTCCTTCATATTTTATCCTACCTAAGTGTTTTCAAAATTGTTATTTGACTTGGACATAATTTATTGAGATAATATTTTCAAAATTCATTGTAATTAAAGATTTTATCATTCGGCTTGATTCAATTTTAGAGAATCCTACTTACAAGTTTCAACTTAGCACAAGCCCAATATTGTTTAGTAAATTTATTTATTTTGAGTAGTATTGGTTAAATTTTTTTATTTTTTTATTTAAGTGTCACATTAAGTGTCAAACAAATACTTGATATTGATATTATTTAATGATGTTGGTTAAGTAATTTTTATTTTTATATTTAAAATACGTTTTTAAATATTCATAATTGGAAAAAAAAATTTCCTCCAACTGTCAACGTCTTTTAAGGGCATGAGTTTTAAACTAAATTGTATAGTTTACATGAGTCCCACAATCTCGAAATAATTATGCACATCATTTTTTGTACTTCATCTGTTTCAAGTGATGTGACACCTTTTGGATTGACTATAATTTTTTCATACGTCTTTTAAGCTAAAATAGTAAAATCAAATTAAAATAATCGAACATAGTGAAAGTATGACTCCGCCATAATAGAGCACTTTAATATGAATTTGAATTTCAGGTTATTAATATAAGAAAAATTGAATTGGTATTTTAATTATTTGAAATTTCTATATTAAAATAATTTTCAAAAATTTGAATTTTATAGTAACTAACACCTATCATCACAATATTATTTTTCTTCTCTGATTTTGTATAGATAGATTTTCTGATATTGATAATTTTATTTTCTTATATAGTTTTCTATTTTAAACTTGATATTTTATTTCATATAAATCATTCTGAATTCATATACAACAACAATATACCTAGTGCAGTCTAAGAAGCATAGAGACTTTATTCCTACCTTAGAAATAGAGAAAATCATTTAAATTCATATCAATATAATCATTTTTTGAATTACTATGTTTTAGTATGATTTGAAAGTATAAAATTAAATTAAAAATAATCATAAATTTAACTAAATACTTTAAGCCAAAAATTCTTAAAATAGGATAAAAGACAACAAGATTAATGATATCATGAAGGATGAAAATTTTTTTATACTTAATCAAATACCTACTCCTCCTACCACTTTAAACACCTAGATTCCTTCTCATCTCCCTATTTCTTCTTTCCTTCGCCCCCTCTCCACCCTTTTCGTCCCCCACCTTTGCTTATCTTAGTTTTGGGTTCTATTTAAATTTTTATGTATAATATTCTGCTTATCAACTTTTTATTTTTGAAGGTTTTTACAACATAAAATTCTTCAAGTAGATGATATAAATTTTTATAATATAAGTATTGCATTGGATTGTACATATTTTGTTAATATAAAGGTAACCTTTTTATATGCATGAGTTTTAAAAATTGATATTGAAATTTGATATTTTTTTATCATGAGATTATACAAATTATGTTATTATTGTTGTATTGACATTTGGGATTTACATCTATATACTTTAAGTTGCTTTGCACTTTTACTTGTTTTTATTTGTTAAAACTTTAGTAAAAGAATTATATAATACATATATATTTTTTACCTTGAACTTCTATATACAAACACTTACATATATAGTTAGTTGGTCTTAATTTTCTTGGTGCTAATATATTTTATCATTGTTGATAGATATATTAATGAAAAAGGAGCTAATAATGACAAATTAGGACGAATGTTGATCAAGTTAAAGTGCACTTGAAAACCTTGAAAGGAGAGATAGAAGAAGACTATGTTGCTTCGAACTCAAATATATATATATATATTGTAACTATTCTTAAAATTATAAAATACAATTATACATAACTTGACAATCATTTTGGGATCTCAAAAATAAATTCGTAACTACTTTATGTAACTTCTTAACGAACAAAGCTAGTGATAAATTCTTTAATTTGTAATATGTAATTTTGAATTTTTTTAGGCATATTAAGTTCTTTGATTCTTTTATTAATAATCCTTATAGTTGAATTCTTTAATTTATAGCAATAAATATTATAGTTTAGCCACAACCTATATATTATAAAAAAAATATGGTTATACATTTTCACTTTTAATACAAAAAAATTAGCTATAGCTTATATATTTCGTAGGAAAATGAATGAATTTTGGCCATTTATAAAAATATTTGTGGCAAATATTTTAGGTTATAGCTATAGATTTGCTAATTCGTAACTAAATACAAATAATGTTATCAGGAAATTAAAATGTAAAATAGCTACAGTTTTTTATAGCAAATAAATTAAGTCTTTTGCCACAATAGAACTATTAAAAATTGCTATAGATTTTATTTATCGTGGCAACAAGGTAAGCCTTTTTGCTACAAGTATATAATCCATAGCAATTTTTTTTTACTATCACAGCTACAATATAATGTCTTTTGTAGCTCTAAGTATTAATCCTTAGTCACAGACCATATAAAGGTTGTAGCTAACTTTTAGTTACGCTTCTTGCTACGAATGCTACAGAAGAAAAAATTATAGCTAAAATATTCAGCCACAAAATTTTTCATATTTAGTTATGAGGTATTCTGTAGCTATACATGTCTTATGTTGTAGTGACATAAAGAGTAGCTTGGTGCACAAAGTATTCCACGTTAGTTAGTACGTTCGGGTAGGGCGGGGGAGTTATCCTTGGGTTAGGGGGTTCGAACCCCTTCGGCAAAAAATTATGAAATATATATATATATATATATATATATATATATATACTAGTCAAGTGTACGTGTTTTGCACATGTGACTCACGGTAAATAAAATTATTAAAAAATAGCCACCCACGTCAAATTTTTTATATCTATTTAAATCATATAAACTAATATGTACCTCAAATATTTGAGCATGCAATTGTCTATCAAGAATAGTTGATAATTTATGATTGTAAACTTCAAGTTTATACTAAAATTTGAGAAAACTTACCTCAACTCACCAACAAATTTATCTCTTTAATCCTATATACTATAACAATTGTCTATCAAGAATTTATCATTAAAAACTTCAGGAATATGCTGAAATTTTAGAAATCTTACTGCAACTCATAAATAAATTTTATCTTTTTAATTATAAATATTATTGTGACAACCGCGACAAAATAAAAATCTAAAATTAAAAGACTTTTTATATAAAAGTAGAGGATTCATAAACCAAAAAGACACTAATTAATATTTTAGGAGTATATATATATATATATATATTTTAATAGTTATTTTCCATAAAAATAATTTTTCTGCCTTAAAAAACTAACCTTTCCTATAGTGTAAGAAAATTTAGTCGTTTGCCTACATTAGAAAACCAATATTTTCCATAAATGTGGGAAAACACGTAGAAGAAAACAAACCTTTTCCCATAAAAATAGAAAAATTCAGCAAATTTTAAACCTAACAAACTTCTTCTCTATTTATTTTTCAATATATGAATTTATTATAATCAATATTCAGTATTATAAAAATATAATAATATAATAATTAAAATAAAAAAGTAAAAAGACAATTTTATCTATTACATAGATTTTTAATGAAGGACAAAAAATTCAAATCACTTTTTTGAAGATCTTCACACTTTTTATATATCATAAATTATAGGTATAAATAAATAAAAATTTCCAAAAATAAAACCTAATAAACGCTATAATTATAGCAAATCTTTGTTGCCAGAAAGACAAGGAGCCTCCGAATTTTTTTCTTTTTAAAGTTTATCAAAGTCAATTTTAAACCTAAACAAAATAAGACACACCAAAAATAATATTAATAGTGTAAAAAATTATTTTTTTTAATTCTTCTATTTTAGAAATTTTTTCTAATTGAGTTCTTTTCTAGTTCTTTTATTTTAGTTTTTTATTATGTATTTTTTTTCAAATTGATTTCTTTTTAGTTGTTCTATTTTAGAAGTCTTTTTATAATAGAAAATATTTATTGATTCTTCTTCCTATATATTTTAGGAGTTTAGTCAATATTATAAAATAATTATATAAAATTAGATAAAAAGGTGAAAAGAAGATTTTGTCTAAAACAAAGACTTTTAATAATGGGCAAAAAGTTCAAATCACTTTTTTAAGGGTTTTCACTTTTTTAATATATTATAGATATAAATTATAGATATAGATATAGATTATAGATATAGATATAGATATAGATTATATATATATATATATATATATAATGGTTAAAATTATTTTTTATGTATATATAGTAGATGTTGAGCCTCTTGGTTAGTTCGTATGTTTACTTATGAACCCTCTTATTGAAAATTCTGACCCGCCACTGCATCCGGGAAAGAGCTGCACCTCAAGGGGTAGTAGTCATATGCTTACTTTTTTTTTTTGAAACATTTCCAATTGTTTTAGTAGACGGTAATAATCTAGTGTCCTTATGCATGAAGATAATCAATTCGATTGTTGTGGTCGAACTCTATTATAGATTTCTGACCACATTCTGAACAATCTATCGTAACACAAGCATTAGTAGTTACTTCCACAATTCGAATTCATGACATATAAGTCACATAGCAATTATTTTACCATTACTCCAAGTCCCCCCCCCCTCAAATTTTTTATAACTACGAAAAACTCATTTATATTTTTCGATGAATGTTCTATCAAATTTGGCTCGTTGGTAAGAAATTTTTGACAAAACATATCCATTGAAAACATTATTGATAGGTCATTTAATACATTCCCTTAATATTAGCAACTAATGAGAAATCGAATTCTCACCAACAAATTAAATAAAATGAAAGCTCACATAATCAACTAATTGAACTACTACAATTCAATTATATTGCTAATAAACTGTTTAATACTAAGGTTTCTTCATACAAATTACTCATAATTGATTAAGGAGCCATTTATAATCTACGTGATTAATAAGTAGAAACTCCACTTGGCAACATAATTAATTGTCTTATTTAATTATTCATATAAATCAACATAATTAATTGTCTTATTTAATTATTCATATAAATCATTTTTGTAGGTAACCCTACAAATCAAGGTCTTCTTCATTGGTCTTTCAATTTCCCCCTTAGGTCAATCCTATACTAAATATCTCTCTCAGAAATATATTTAAAAAGACAGTCCGGTACATTAAAATTTCACTGATGCAAAATTTAGGAAAAGATCAAATTACAAAGATTTATTATACATACTTTAAGTCGGATGATAAATAAAATTTAAAATTTGTCAGTAATTATTAGTGAAGAAACCTATTAACCACGAATTTTGCCCTTTAGCTACATAATTTGTCCGTCATTTGCTTCCCATTGAATTTTTAGTAATAACTATTAACAAGAAATCCCAACAAGCAATATATTTTGTTGTTTCGCAACTGAATCGATTGTTTATGATTAATTCTCATTTTAATTTCTAGTAGTAAATGCTAATTAGCGACTTATTTTTTCGTTTAGCTATATAAAATTTGTTAGTCATTAATTTCTATTTTTTAAAGTATTAACCATTCATGAGAAATAGTTGTAAGAGATCATAACAAGAACGTTTTGATAAAATTAGTGGTCTAAAATCAAATTTTAATTCGGGGTCTTAAAAATATAAATATACAGAATAAATAAAAAATTAATATTGTTTTTTCTTGTTTTTCCATAATTGTTGTTTTTAGTGTAGTATTATATTCCATATAATAATATTATAATTTATAATAGTAAGGATTGATTCAAATTAATAATACGTTAGCCATGCGTTTTTAATACATTACCTTAAATGTTATTGTAAATATATTGTTTATTATTATAAAGATTTGAGTAGTTTAATTCAAAGTTTTAAAATATTTCTATTGAATGATGATAGTCTTTTAAAAAAATATACTCAATATAGCCTTTTTTTTTTATATATACAATTAACAATTTTTGAAGCTTTGAGAATTTGGAGGCCTAAAGCAGAGGCTTTAGTAGCCTCGCCCTTGAGCCACCTCTCGATTATGATTAAACAAATGCCAATTCCATGTTAATTAGAAGCATGGTACTTGCCATAATATAACCTACCTTGCAAGTATAGTAGCACTAATGATATTTTAATCCACTATTAGTGTATGGTTTATAGTTAATAATTAATAAGTAATTTAAATATAATTCTCTAAACTTAGGTGCATCTCCCTATACCCTTTCCATGTTTTAGAACTCTAACCATTGCTTAATATTAGTTTTTATTTGGCAAATGGAAATTGATTTATTAGAGGATAAAAAAACAAAAAAAAAAAAGAGAAAAATATGAGAATATTCTTTTATTGAATTTCTACGTTTTTATTGGGGCAAACAACATAAATCCCGATATTTTGGAGTTTAATTATAAAAAATTCTGACATTTTACAAAATTTCTAAAAATCCCAATTTTGAGTTCGTTGAGATGCATAATCAGCTTCCGATACATTCAATGAAGATATAATTTTTTTTTGTTAAGGATACATAATTAGCTTTCGATATATTTCTTTTGATTTTGTATCTGTCGAGATACATAATACATCCAACAAAGATACATTTTTTCCTCTGTAGAGATACATAATTAGCTTCTGAGATATTTTTTCAATTTTGGGCCTGTCGAGATACATAATTAGCTCCCGATATTTTTTTTGATTTTGGGTATGTCAAGATATAAAATTAACTCCTGATACATTTTTTTGATTTTGAGTCTGTCGAGATACAAATTAGCTCCCGATACATTCAACGAAGATACATAATTAGTTGAAATTTCTATAATTACTTTATATGGGTGGAGATTTGTGTAAATATGGTAAATTAAGGTGTATGTTTGTGTTATTTTTCCTAGTTGTTTTTCTCCTTAAATATTAAGCTTTTGCAGCGTAATAAAAATTATTCGAATTTTCAATACAAATATCGAACATTAACTAAGAAAAAAAATATATCTTTATTTACAGGGAGAAAATTCTTAATTTAGCAAAGATTTTCTTCTGTATAAACCTCTTTCCCATCATATATCATTAATTAAAAGTTCCTTAAAAATGAAGAAAATGACTTTCTTAATACAGGAAGGAAAAATATTTTTTTTAAAGAAAAGAAATAGGGGTAGGGAAGGAAAACGGGGTGGAGATTACAAAGTAGAAATCGAACCCTCACCAATAAGGTGAAAATTTAGGTAACTAACCAACTGAGCGACCAAAATTTCTCGAGAAAACAAGTTTTATAAGTGACATTCTATGTTTATTGTATCCTCCCAACCACCCAACGTCACCTAACCCCTACTCCTATCCCTTCCCACCCCTGCCACCCAAGAAACACTTCACCCTTTCCTTCCACCTTTATAATTTTTGCTAGATTATATATAAATGCTACAGGGCCCCTTGGAGTACGTAATTGATAAAGTTGTTGTCATGTGACTAGGAGGTCATGCGTTCAAGCCTTGAAAACAGTCTCTGACAGAAATACAAAGTAAAACAATGTACAATACACCCTTGTGGTGGGGTCCTTCCTCGGACTCTGTACATAGTGGGAGCTTTAGTGCACCGAGCTGTCCTTTTGCTCCTGTGGTAGCATCTTTTTTCTTACCAAACACTAGAAAATAAGAAGGGGAGCCTTGGAGTAACTAGTAAAGTTGCTTTCATGTGATCAGGAGGTCACTGATTCAAGCCTTGGAAACAGCCTCTAACAAAAATGTAAGGTAATGCTACGTACAATATATCCTTGTGGTGGGGTCCTTCCTCGAATCCTGCGCATAGCGGGACCTTTAGTACACCGAACTACCCTTTTGCTCTTATGGTGGCAATTTTTTTTTCGCTTACTAAACACAAGAAAATAAGTTAGAAATCAACTTTTTTTTTTTTAAAAAAAATAATATTTTCTTAAGTACCAAATACACCCTGAGGGGTCGTTTGGTTTGAAAACAAGTTATACCAGGATTAGTTATGCTGGGATAAGTTGTAATGAGATAAGTTATACAGGGATTAGTTATGCTGAGATTATTTTTTATTGAGTGTTTGGTTTATTGTATTCAAAGTAATATGTATGGTATAATTTCTAGGAATAAATTGATTGATTACCAAAATACCCTCCATCTTATT
>NC_061116.1:2723556-2782824 GCF_002878395.1 Capsicum annuum
AGCTTTAAATATTCATTCTTAAAATTTTTTATTATTTTTTAGAGAAATTAAAATATATAAATAAACATAATTTATATATTTTACAAACATTTTGAACGGTAAACTGTTCAAAATTTATTTATTTATGAATATGTTATACGTTAATTAAACATAATTTATGTGTGTGAGAATATATTATGTTATATATTATGTTATATATAATTAAACATAATAAATAAAATAAAATATAATAAATTTATATATAAATATATATATATATATATATATATATATAATTAAACATAATTAATTTATATATATTCATAATATTATAATACTAAATATTATGAATATATATGCGTTAATAATGTTTAATTATATATATATATATTATGTTAATATATTTAATTATAATATATTATGTTTAATTATATATAATTTAATTATATATAACAATCCCAAGAGGATATTTTTGTCCTTGTATAATTTTATACCAAAGAAAAATAATCCCAGAATTGTTATCCCACCATTTGAGTGTATAATTTATCCCGGGACTAATTATTAGTCCCGAAATAAGTTATCCGATATATTTACAACCAAACGAGTGAGTTACATTTTTATTCCAAAATTATTAACTCTAGTCCCGCAAACGAAACGACCCCTTAGTGAATTATTTTTTATCAAACTTGTAAAGAGCTAGTACAATAGAATAGTCAAAACTACCTCAAAGGCTCAAATATGAAAGATACCCATGATGTCTAATTAATCCAAACATAATTTTCTCATCAATCATTTTGTGCAGACTTAAAAAACTTTCAACCACGATTGCACGTATTTCGAAAAACTGCGGAAGCTTGCCAAGCAACCAATCAAATCAGACTACTTATAATAATGAATGTAATTTTGATACGAGTAATTTTTTTTTAAAAAAAGTAAATGAATAAAATATCATTTCAGACAATTTAAACTTTTATACAAAACAATGATCGAGATTAATTCTAAAGAATTGTTCATGAGGTTGTAAGAGATCATGATTAATTAGTCAAATGTTGAATATCCCATGTTAATTAGAAGCATGGTACTTGCCATAATATAATTAATTAAGCTGTCTTGCATGTATATTAGCACTAATGCTATTTTAATCCACTATTTGTTGTATGATTTTCAGTTAAATCAAATTTGTTACGATGCACTCCAACTTTACGGGTTCTATTATCTCCTGAACTAAGTTTTAATGTATTTGTATTATTTTTTTTAGCTGACGCAACACCTTTTGTCACCCTTTTTGGCTGACATGATACATTTGACGTAGGTCCCATTTTATGCAATAAAAGTGTCATGTCAGTATAAAGGGGTAACAAAAGTACGTTAAAATTGAGTTCGGGGTTATAATAGGACCCCTGCGAAGTTAGAGTGTGTCATAACTACTTTGACCATAGTTCGAGTAGATAGTGAAAGCTTATCTCTTAGTTTAGTAAATTAACTATAATTCTCGAAAACCTATGTCCCCCACCCCCACCCCCACTAAAAACTTTTTCATTAATACTGTCTTTGTCTCGAACTAGTTGTCACGTTTTATTTTTTGAGAGATAATTTTAAATTCTAAATATGTCGTCTATATGAGGACTAAATTCAGAATAAAGCAATAATACAAGGACCAAAACTACTATTTTTTGCCTATTTGTTTCTTTTAGTTAAGTAAGCGTTTGATCATAGATTTCAAATATTATTTACTTCATTTGAAATTTATGAAATTGTGTTTGATTAATTATACTCTTTGCGAAAAATATTTGAAATGATGTTTATATTTGAATGTGCTTAAATATAACTTCAACAACGAATTGAAAAAATGTTATAAAGGGAAAAACTAACGCATAATATTACTAATAGAATTAAAATAACAACAACAACAATATATCCATTGTATTTTCATAAAATGGGATTTGAAAAAAATAAATTAAAACTTACTATAAATTGAGTTTAATTAATTATACTTTTTGCGAAAAATATTTGAAATGATGCTTGTACTTGAATGTGCTTAAATATAACCTCAACTGTAAATTGAAAAACATGTTATAAAGGGAAAAACTAACGCACAATATTACTAATAGGATTAAAATAACAATAATAATAATATATTTAGTGTATTTTTACAAAATGGAATCTGAAAAAAATAAATTAGAACTTACTATAAACTTTGTCGTCAAGTTATCGTTAAATTACTTGAAACTAACATAATTTTTAGATAATTTGTCACTTAATAAGATTAACAACATATTTTTAGCTACATAATTTTGTGCTTTTCTTATTGTTTCTTTGTGGTAAACGTTTTCATTATTTCTTTGTTAGTTGCTATAGTTTGTTCACTGTTTTCGTCTTTTTCGTACTTGGATTTACTGAACTTGAGCCGAGTGTTTATCCAAAGCAGTCTATCTACCTCCTCGAGGTAGTGATAAGATCTGCTTATACTTCACTTTATCGAGACTTCATTTGTGGATTTCACTGTGTATGTTGTTGTTGTAATTTGTCCTATTAATGAAGAAATAGATTAATAAGTCAAATGGTGATCCCATGTTAATTAGAAGCATGGTACTTGCCATAATATAGTTAAGTTGACTTTGCATGTATAGCACTAATACTATTTTTAGTCCACTATTAATGTTTGATTTTCACTTGGACTTTAGTCTAATGATTTAAATATGATTCTCTAAACCATGTTTTGGCATTTTAACAGTAGCATTAATATTTGTTTTAGCTTTCCAAAATACTAATTGTTTTCTAGAAATGAATAGTTTTTTACAGAGGCAGAGGCAGTATTTCAATTCAGGGAGTTTGACATTTGAAGAAAATTTAGACGAAGGGGGTTCAACACCTACTATAGATACATAATGAATAATTTTAATCATGTATAAATAGTATATTTTTCCATCGAAGGGGGTTCGAATGAACCCTGCCAAAGAGCTGGCTTCGCACCTGATTTTTTAATGGGTGTGCTTAAACTAAAAATATACTTAATTAGGAATGGAGAGAGTAGTAACTATTTTTTCACTAATAATTCATTGATAATTGTTCAATCTATTTTCACAGATATTTTGATAGAATCGGCGGAAAAGGAAAAAATAATTGTGAAAAAATTAGAAAATTTTTCATTGTACAGTGTGATATGTTTTTCACCATGTGTTTTTCCAATGAGCTGATTAATTGAAAAATATGTGGAAAAATCATATTTCACCGCACGAAAACCTTTGTTTCTATTAGTGGTATTAAATGAAAATTTAATTCCTAATTCTCGCAATAAATAACTCAATATCTAATTAGATGCATCATTTAGCCTTCTGATAGCATGGTTAATAACAATTAATATTATACTAATTTTAAAAAAATAAAAAAAAATAATTAATTTTATGAAAAGACCACGAATTTGCGTGCCTCATTTCATATAAAATTGTCCTTGGTTGAATAGCTTAATTTATTTGTTTGATCAAGTAGTTACTTTATTGCTCGTATTTTTTATTTTTTAATTATTTTATTTATTTACTGTAACTATGTTAGAATTTTAGTATTAGAAAGAACTAGTCATTAACAAACGTGACATATAATAAGCGAAATCATTAAAGTAAAATTTCATTGTTGAATAATGTCATAGATTTATGTTTTTCATTTCTTTTGAATTATATATATTTACTAGTTATGTTGCAACTTATTTTACATTATGTTGAAATTTGACATAAAAATATTATATATTTTTTTTAAATTTTGAATTTAGGTTATATATATTTTTTTTCTATAATGGTGCGCTTATAATTCCACTACTATTATGTTACAACAAACAAACAAATCAACGTAATTATATTATGTTATTACCATTCTAATAATTACACTAATTTTAGTTACCCAAAAACTTGATCCAAATAAGCTTCAAGAATTCAAGCACTCAGTTTCCAATCATCTCGTCGGGATATAATTTCTGACCATCTCGTTGGAATAGAATTTCCGGTAGAGTCCTCCGGCGACCAGATTTTGACTCATTCTTCTTCTCTTGGCACTCTTTTTGTGTCTTCTAACCCCTTGCAGGTACGTGAAACCCGGGCAATCTGCCACGGTATACACTCTTCGGTGAATAGTATATTTTCTAGTGATCGAGTTAAGGGCCGGTATCAGCAGTAGATAAAGGCGACGACAGCAATTCCGACGATCAATTTCTACATCAAATTGCCGAAATCCGACGAACAGATTCAAGCACACGTACTCACTTCATTATTTTCTCCTCGGATTAGGTGCACTCGTTTCATCTCTTCTAGTTTAGTTGGTCTAGATTTCTTGACTATTGAAGGTGGATACGTCTTGTTTCGTTTGATATATATATTTTTCATCTGTTCTGATTTTTATTTGCCTATTTAACGGTTTTTAGCCGTACTCTTTTGCTCGTTGTGTTTTTCCTTATTTTCTTCTATCGTATCCGTTTGAGTGGTGGCTGGGATGATAGATGGTGGACTAGGGTTATGTCATAGGTTGAGGTCGGGGCTGAGGGGGAGTAGGGCTAGGTGGGATAAGGGTGCTTCTAGGTTGAGAGTTGGGTCCTAAAACATAGGGTCGCTTTAAGGTAAGTCTATAGAACTGGTGAAGATTCTTAGAAAGATGAGGGTTAGTATAGCGTATGTCCAAGAAATAAAATGGGTTGGCACTAAGGCGAGGGATGTGGATGGATATAAGCTGTGGTACTCAGGTAGCTTGAGACATAGAAATGGGGTAGGTATCTTAGTAGATAAAGAACTTAAAGAGCAGGTAGTAGAGGTTAAGAGAGTTAGCAATAGGTTGATGTCTATTAAGTTAGTCATTGGAGGGTCTATGGTGAACGTTATTAGTGCTTATGCCCCACTAGTAGGTTTGGACAAGGTGGAGAAGAAGGGCTTCTGGGAGGTTTTGGATGAGGTGGTGAGGAGCGTCCCGAGCACTGAGAAACTTTTCGTGGAAGGAGATTTCAATGGGCATATTGGGTCTTTGCTGAGAGGTTATGATGATGTGCATAGCGGTTTTGGTTTTTAGGGAGAGGAATGAAGGAAGAGCTTCTCTTTTGGATTTTTCTAGGGCTTTTGGGTTATGGATAGTAAACTCGAGCTTTCTGAAGAAGAAGGATCACCTTATTACGTTTCATAGTTCAGTGGCCAAGACTCAGATAGACTTTTTTCTTCTTAGGAAGGGTGATAGAGCGCTATGTAAAGACTGTAATGTCATACCTAGCGAGAATCTTTCGACTCAGCATAGGTTGATAGTGATGGAGTTGGTTATCAACAAGGGCAAAAAGAAGAGGAGTGTGGAGACTCGACTTAGGATTAGGTGGGTTAGCTTGACTTTGGCTAGTGCTTTGGAAATAGAAGAGAAGTTGAAGAGTAAGGAGGCTTGGAAGAGTACAGGGGGTGTGGATAATATGTGGGAGACGACTGCCAGCTGCATTAGGAAGACCACTAGAGAGGTATTGGGTGTCTCGAGAGGTCGACCTAACAAGCATCGAGGAGATTGATGGTGGAACGAAGAGGTTAAGAGGAAGGTGGAGTCTAAGAAGATGGCTTATGCTAAGATGGTGGAAAGCAAGGATGATGAGGAAACACAGATGAATTAGGAGGAGTATAAGATAGCTAGAAGAGAGGCTAAGTTAGCGGTTATGACAGCTAAGACAATAACTTTTGAGAGCTTATATGTGGCTTTAGAGGAGAAAAGAGGGGATAAAAAGTTGTATAGGATTGCCAAGGCCAGGGAGCGAAGGGCTCGTGACCTTGTCCAAGTGAAGTACATCAAGGGAGAGAATGGTACAGTGTTGGTTGATGATGCCCTTATTAGATAGAGGTGACAGTTCTATTTTATAAACTTTTGAACAACTAAGGGGACAAAGGTTTTGTGTTAGGGAACTTAGAAAAATCTGAGAAGTGTTGCAATTATGGTTATTGTAGGAGTATCACGGTTGAGGAGGTTAAGGGGCTATTCGCAGGATGCGGTGGGGGGCGACAGGGCTAGATGAGATTCTAGTGGATTTTGGAAGAACACTAGTGGGGCAGGTTTGGAGCAGTTAACAAGGTTGTTTACTTTTATTTTTCAGGGCGGCGAAGATGTCTGAAGTGTGGAGGTAGAGTACGGTGGTTCCATATTATAAGAATAAGGGTGACATCTAGAGTTGTAATAACTATAGAGGTATTCAGTTGCTGAGTCATACTATGAAGGTTTGGGAAAGGGTGGTTGAGTTAAGGATGAGAAGGATCGAGCATATTTTTGAGAATCAGTTCATTTTCATGCCAGGTCGCTCGACCACTGAGGCCATTCACCTTATGAGGAGATTAGTGGAGCAGTTTTGGGAGGAAGGACTTTCACATGGTGTTTATTGATCTTGAGAAGGCATACGGCAGAGTTTTGAGGGAGATTCTGTGGAGGTACTTGGAGGCTAGAGAGGTGCCAATGACGCACACTAGGTCGATTCAGGACATGTATGATGGGGCAAAGACTCTTGTGAGGACTGTAGGTGGAGATTCAGAGCACTTTTTAGTTTTGATAGGGTTGCACTAGGGATCGACTCTTAGCCCATTTTTATTTACTTTGGTGATGGATGTTTTGACGTGACATATTCAAGGAGAGGTGCCTTGGTGTATGTTATTTGCGGATGATGTGGTACTTATTGACGAGACTAGGGGAGGAGTTAATGATAATTGGGAGATTTAGAGACATGCGTTTAAGTCTAAAGGATTTCGGTTGAGCAGAACCAAAATGGAGTACTTGGAGTCTAAGTTTAGTGATGTGTCGTAGGAGGCGGGAGTGGTTGTGAAGATGGAATCTCAGGCCATTCAAAAGAGAAAGAGTTTCAAGTATCTAGGGTTTATGATTCAGGGTAATGGCAAGATCGACAAGGATGTCACACATCGTATTGGGGCAGGGTGGTGAAAATGAAAGCTCTCTTCGAGTGTCTTATGAGATAAGAAGGTGCCCCCGAAGCTTAAAGGTAAGTTCTATAGAGTGGCAGTTCGACCGGCTATGTTGTATGGAGCAGAGTGTTGGCCTGTTAAGAACTCCCACATCTAAAAGTTGAAGGTGACGGAGATGAGAATGTTGCGATGGATGTGTGGACATACCAGGAAAGATAGAGTGAGGAATGAGATTATTCGAGAGAAGGTAGGAGTTGCTTTGGTAGAGGACAAGATACGAGAAATGAGGTTATATTGGTTTGGGTACGTGATGAGGAGAGGTTCAGATGCTCCAGTGCGGAGGTGTAAGACACTAGCCATGGATGGTTTTAAGCAGGGTAGAGGTAGACCGAAGAAATATTGGAGAGAGGTGATTAGGCATGATATGGAGCAGTTACAGTTTACGGAGGACATGGCCCTTGATAGAAAGGTATGGAGGACGCGAATTAGGGTAGAGGGTTAGGGGGTGGGAGTGCGTCGATTGCAGTAAGTGAGCGTTCTTTTGTGTCTGCAGTTTCTTATTCGTGGTGTTGTATAATGTCTGTGATTTTGGTTAGATAGTTCTTAGTATTATCTTGTGGTTGTGATATTATCTTGTGGTTGTAGTATTATTTTGCATATCGTACTAGTTTATATGCACTTATCTTTTGTATTTGTTATACTGTTATCGATTCTAAGCCGGAGGTATATCGGAAACAACCTCTCTACTTCACCTGAGATGGTGGTATGGTCTGCGTACACTCTACCCTCCCCAGACCCCACTATGTGGGAATACACTTGGCATGTTGTTATTATTGTTGATGATGATGACTTTCCAAATCGATTTTAAAAGTCGATTGAAAATTCAGATTATATATTTTTTCTATAATAGTACGCTTATAATTCCACTATAACTATATTACAAAAAACAAACAAGTCAACGTTATTATATTATGTAATTACTATTCTAATAATTACACTTGTAGACACCTAATTTTGTCCCTCCCTAAAACCCAAGTTATTCATTTTTTACCTTCGTCTTACTATGTGTCCTACCCCGTGTGATAATCCCTTCACAAAAATACAAAAATAACAACCCTTAACAAAATCCCTAACAAATTTTATCTTGTTTTAATCCTATCCTAACCAACCCACCCATCTCACACCCTACCCCTACCTACCTAACCCCATACACCTCACCCCAAGTCACGTGGTCTCCTTTTTTTTCCCACAATAGAATTTACCCACAAGGGGGAGGGGGATCAATTTTTCGTCTTGAGGAGGCATCTGTTTCCTCCATTCTTGGACGGGAAACACGTAGAGAGGAAACCATTTTTGAAGGATCCTTTTTTCTTTTCCTTTCCCTCTTTGCATATCCACCCGCCATCCACACACACATACTCTCATCCATGACATATATACTCACATACACATACACAAAACACATCAGAAAAGCACTCAAAAAATACACCACACAATCGGGAAGAGAGAAACCAAACGGAAGGAGAGAGATCGTGAGGGAGAGAAGAGAGATTGAGAAAGAAAACAGTGAGAGCAGTGTGGGATCAAAAGTTACGGGTTGATTTTCTTAGAGAGATCTGAGAGAAACTAATAGAGATATAGACGAAAAGAAAGAGAAATCAGTGAGGGGGACAGTGAAAACATGCGATCGTGAGAGCGAGAGAATCGAAATTGAGAGAAAAGGCACGGCGTAAAAGCAATTTTCTGGCAAATTCTCATCGAAAAACGTCACTGGCACCAAAAAATTCGACCAATCCTCTGATTTGTTCGCCGCCGAGCTCACCGAAGCTCCGACGAGGTGAAAAGAGTGAACTCAGCTTCACTCCGACCCAAACCACTCCCTAACAGTCCCTCTTGTCCCTTTTCCAGTGCAGGTCTGTCTTTCTCGCGGTTCCGGTTTTAGGTGTTGTGTCCTTTTGGTCGTTAGTAGTCGATTCGAGTTGACGGGTTGTTCTTGAGGTTGGTCAAGGTTCGTTGGTTCATGAGCTCCAATCCGTTGCTAATTATTTGGAATAAAATTGAGGTCCATTTCTCATCTCCTTCTCGATTAATCTTAATCATTTGATGCTTTATGTGTTGAATTCATAGTGTGTGACTTTTATTTTTGTTGATTTTAATATGTTTGGACCATCACATTGATTGTTTGAATTGAAAGTTTGAATGATTTAAACTCAATTGGAAATAATTTAGGACGGAATTGAAAGTTGAGAAAGTGAGTATTTGTCGTTTCGATTCATTAATGTTGATGAATGCGGTAGTATCATGACAAGACCGCTAAAAGCGTAGGCAAAAGGTATATTGGGTAAGCAAAGTTTAGGATCTGTGATTGTTGAATGATGGAATTTTTGTGGAGTGGTTTTGATTTATGCATTGGGATCTATTGTATTCATTTGGCCGGGGAATGCCCCGAGGGATTAATATTGATTTATCCGGGGAATGCCCCAAAGTATCATGTACTTGAATATGGCGCACGATCAAGGATCAGAATGTCGGGTGGAGGAAGCAATGGAGCGTAGTTAGGATTAGCCTAGAATAGAGTAGGTTTATATTTCCGTATTTTTTTTATTTCGTGACTGTATAATTGGACTGAACAATAAATTTTGGATTGTTTTGTTTTGTTTTGCTTAATTGATTGTTTTGCGTGATTTGTGTGGTTTATACATTTGTAGTGTCAAATTAGCCGATATACTCCACCAAGAGACCGTGGTCGAACCACGGGATCGAGGGGTGCCTAACACCTTCCCCTCGGTCAACAGAATTCCTTAGCCGGAATCTCTGTTCGCAAACCAGTCTTAAAGAGTCAAATCATTTTGAAAAATATTTTTCAAAGGTGATTCGACACACCGGATTATGCCGAGTGGCGACTCTGAGTTTTGAATGTAAAAAAAATAATTCTTTTTCGAAACAAATCTTTATTTTGTCACTTTAATAATGAAACCTTTTCGAACTTAAAATTAATATCTTTTTAGACTTAAAAAGGAGTGTGACAGCTCTGGATACTCCGCTGGAGATTTTTTCAGAATTCGAGCTTATTTTTGGAGTTGTATCAGCTTAGTTTGACACTATAGGTATATAGACATTTTGTTTGTGATTGTTTTGTGTTATTGTTTATTATTGTTGAGTGTCTACGTGCTCTTTGTTTACAATTTTTATCTTATGTGTTACCGCTTTATATCTGACATCATTTGCATAACCCGAGTCAATTCTTTCTACAACAAGTCTCGAAGTGCACGTCGTGTACACGAACTCTAGTTGAGTCACCCTTATTTTAGGAGGGGGAGCCGTCGGACGTATGACGTGGGTGGAAAGCTGTCGCAGCTACTATCGACCATACGCTCCCCTGAACAGCCTGGTTAGTGAACCCCAACTTAGGTCAGCTTTTAGGTGCATCATATTGAGACCTAGCGGGGCCCACTTGGTCTTTTGTAGGAGACTCACCTCTAAAGCATCCCTATGTGCTAAATGTTGCATCTTTGAGGGTAACGTGGTCAATTGACGGACTGATTCGGGAAAAGCATGTGTTAGAAGTAAGGTGTGTTGAAAAAAAAAGTGAGAAAAAAAAGAGAGTTTCGGAGTTTTTAGAGTTCTTTATGACTTTTATTTTCCACTGTTCAAAAGTTAAAAAGATTTTTTATTTTTTGTATTCATTTGTCAAAAGCAAAAACATAAAAAAGATTTTCCTTTGTTTCTTTTAGCAAAGCATCCATAATTCGAGAATTTCAAAAAGATTTTTTTCAATTGGAACTTTTTATAAAAGAAAAATTCAAAAAAGATGGTAGAAGTTTTATACGTTTCATATAGGAAAATACCAAAAGTAAAAAAGATTTTTCTTTCATAGTTGTTGGTGTCATTTTTATGAGAAGTGTCAAACTGAAAACACAAAAAAAATTTATTTACATTGTTCATCGTTTGTCTTTGGTCGTGTCTCTCAAGTCAGGGTTCAGCTAGTTATTTAATCTTAAATTATCCAAACTGCACACACTACGCACCCCTGATTCTCCTCTTTCGAGAGTGAGATATGTAGGCAGCTTATTGTTGATTCGGGGATCTTATTTAAAAAATCTAAAAAAGATTTTCTTCTCCTCATTTAGAGTAGGTGTTTCATATATGCCTTGAAAAGAAAAATACAAAAAGATTTTTCTTAATAATCGTAGGTTTTATTTTCTGTGGATCTTATTTGAAAAATTCAAAAAGATTTTCCTTTAATAGGTTTAAATTTCATTTTGTATGAAACTCAAAATTGAAAGCTCAAAAAGATTTTCTTTGGTAATTATAGATTTCATTTTGTATAAGGATTAAAACTTGGAAAATACAAAAAGATTTTTGTCAATTCTTTTGACAATTTGTTATTTTCTTTTCTCTGTGAAGTTTCATTTTGGCAAGACTTCACGAACTACGCACACCTGATTCTCCTCTCTCGAAAGTGAGATACATAGGCGCCTTTCTTGGGTTTGGTGATCTTTTAAAAAAAAATAAAGAAGGAAAAAGAGGTTTTGAAAAAGTGTTGAACTCTAACACATTTGCTGTTATTTTTTTGTTGAGTTAGTTTAAGGTGGTTGGTTTGTGGCATTCTGACTGGTCCTCCATATCACACCAAATCCAAGAAAGGGTTAGTTGTGTCCAACAAGGATATAGAGAGTGAAATCATGGATGAAACAAAGAGTCAGGAAATTGAGAGTTTAAAGGAAGAGAATTTGAGACTAAGACAACAAATGACAAAAATGCACCGAGCTTGGGCCAACGGGTTGTCTCCTCCTCAATTTCCCTTTATTGATCCTACAAACACCTCGAGTTTTCCACCAAAATCTCAAAGTCAGTTTTCTACTATTGTTGATGCACCGCAACATGACTCAGGATTCATTCCGAGCCAAAAGCATCTCAATACTTCCACCTATTTTCCTCTAGCTCCTCAACATAAGCCTGCTACATTCACAACACCACATGTCATCTGTGATCTTGTTGCTCAATCCTTTATTGGACTTCCACACTGGCTCGCCCAATGGTTATGCGTCCCCATGCTGCTAGTGAACCTATATTCAATACTCTTGGTGATCATTGTTATACTCCTGAGCCTGCTTTTAAGTTAACTGGACCATCAAAATTTCTTAACAAGAAGTCCAGTACTCTAGAAGATTCAGAGAAAATGGTTGGAAAAATGAATAGTGCAGAAAATGCTATGAAAAATTCTCTAGGACCTGCGGGTAAAAAAGATGTTTCATACAAAGACTGGGGCATGCCTCCAAGGCTAACCTTCCTCCAATCTTTGAGATATCGAAATTTGAGGAGCAGGATGGGCATGAGGAATTCGTGGGACATTTGGAACAATATTGCAATCAATTAAGGGAACCTGGAGGGAATAAGAATTAGAAATATGACACTGCTATTGTAGTTGGAGAACGGGCACATCCAAGAAGACGACGTCATCGTTGCCGTCAGTCTTAAGCCCAAGTTTATACCCAAGCTCTCCATAATCACTCCCAAAATCCATTATACTCTGTTTCCCCACCTCCATATCTAGTATATTGCGCACAACCATATGTTCAACTCCCTTCTTACCCACAAGGGCGCGCACCAACTCCTCAAAGTCATACTCCAATTCCACAAACATACCAAAGCCCTTATAGGCCCGATGTTCGATCCAAGTTAAACAATGAAATAAGGTAGAAATTGAGGGATAGTTTTACACCAATTGGAGAGTCGTATGCCAGTTTATTTCAGAGATTGGCACAACAAAACATGATCACTCCTTTCCTTGGGTATACTCCTGTCCTGCATTCAAGAAGTTTTGATTCTAATGTACGATGTGCATATCATTATGATGTTCAGGGTCACAGTATTGAAGATTTTCGTGCTTTGAAAAGAGAAATTGAAAAGATGATTCAAGACAAATTGATTATGGTGCAGAACATTGACAGTGAGGAAAACTCTAGTCATGCTAATATGCAAACCAGTGGCTAAGATGTCAGGCTGAGCAATTGAAAAGTCACCCCTCTCCCTACTAGGAAGAGGTCTGGTAGTTTGTTTTGTTTTATTTTCTGTTATCTGAATTATTTCAGGGTTGTAGTTCGGGATCTATCTTGTTTTGTTCATTTGTCGTTATGTTCAAACCCTTTTATCTTTTATTTTAATTGAATGAAGTGTCCCTTTTTCCTTTGTGTTTTAAATGTGTTGTTTGTTTATTTTCTTTATACAGTATATTTTAGGTTAATTCTAGTGTTATGACATGCTAGCGGAATTTTCAACCAGATCTTAAAATACAATTTAAGCATGAACATTGAATCAGAGGGTTAAAGTTAGAAAAAGAAAACAACTGAGAAAATAGGTAGAGTGCTAAGACATTTGGTGACAAGTGTTGACACCTAATTTTTGCCCACCATGACTAAATTTAATCCTGAGTTTCTTTGATTTTTAATAAAATTAAAATACTTATTTCATCCGAATAAAAATTTATTAAATATATTTGTACGTAATTTTGTCATTTTAAGTAGTGATTATAATTTATCGTATTCAATTATACGAGATTTTATAATTTTGTTACTTAAATATTTATTTTTTAAAATATCGAATTTTAATCAAGGCTTATAGATTCAAATGATTAAAGTTTTGATTTAAATATAATTTACTCTCAAAAAATAATTTATTCGGATGAATATGTGTTTGATTTTATAAAATCAAGAAGTTCGGGATTAAAGGAAGTATTAATTCGCATCGAATTTCAATTTAATTTAGCCAATCTATTAGATTTGGCCATAATTGAAATCAAATTGGCCATAATTGTAATCCAATCCTTCAATTGATTTGTAATTTGGTCAAAATTAAATATATATGGCTAAATTTTAAATCCCAATTATGGTTATATTTTAAATAGCCCCAAAATTTTCAAAAACTCTCATTACTTCTACCAAATTCCACAAAACAAATAATTTCAAATTGTACTACATTGTACTATTTCTCCCCAACTTTGTCTTTTCTCAATTTTGAAATTTAAAAGTTGTACTACATTGTACAATTTTTTCCTACATTATCTTCCACCTCACCTTATCTTCAATTTTAAAATTTCAAAAACACTCTTATTTGCTTTTTCTCCCACATTGGTGGAGGACAAGAAATAAATCCTCATCCTTTCCTATAAATAATTTTCTCTCATTCTCTCCTATAAATACTACCACTACTTTGGTAAAAAAGGAAGGAAAAAAAAAGGAGAAATGTGAAAAAATCCTTTTTGAGCAAAATAGTTATTTTTATTTAGTAAATATTTTTGTTTCATAGAGTTGGTCGGCTAATAAAAAATTTCAAGTTGCCGACGACGTTTTTTTGGTGGTGGTTGATTAGGACGAAGCTCGTAGTCTCGTTTTGCTGCCCCCAAAAAGGTAACCACATTTTTTTTAGTTTTTATTATCATTTTCTTCTTCATAGTTCGTAGATATAATTTTGTTTGCTGGGATTGTATGTTGTAGATGGCCTTAAAGGCCCTAGGACGTCGTGGTATCGATATTCTAATTATTTTCATGTTCATGATATAAAAATGAGCTAACAATAGTTGTATGTGTCTTTTTATTTTATTTTATTGTTTGATTAGTTTGGATAAAGTTTCAATCTTTGCTTAAAATTTGTATTTATGCTTTGTTTAAACTTATTGTTGTTGGATATATTTGTTTTTAGCATGTGAAGTTATTTTCTTTATAATGAAAAGAATAGTTAATGTTGAATGTTTCGCCTTTTCACCTTATTCTTTGATTATTTTGGATAAAGTTTAGATCTTTGCTTGAAAAGCATAATCATGTCTTGTTTAAACTCATTATTATTGAATATGTTTATTTTTAGCATGTAAAGTTATTTTCTTTATGTTGAAAAGAATAGTTAATATTGATTGTTTTGCCTTTTGACCTTATTCTTTGATTATTTTGGATAAAGTTTAGATCTTTACTTGAAAAGTCATACCCATGTCTTGTTTAAACTCATTGTTGGTAGATATGTTTGTTTTTAGCATGTAAAGTTATTTTCTTTATGTTGAAAAGAATGGTTAATATTGATTGTTTTGCCTTTTGACTTTATTCTTTGATTGTCATGTATAAAGTTTTGATCTTTGCTCAGAAGACAAACTCATGTCTTGTTTAAATTTATTGTTGGCGGATATATTTGTTTTAGCTGTAAAGTTGTTTCTTTTATGTTGAAAAAATAGTTACTATTGTTTGTTTCGCTTTAATAAAAATAGTAATTGATTAAATCAAGAATTTTTTATTTACTTGTTAATTATTTTAAGGGATCTCCAAAATCTTCATATAAGAGATGAAGTGCTAACTTTTTTTTTTTCATCCACGATGTTTATTCCTCTTTTTCGCATGTTTTCAAATTTGTCAAAATGATGAGAAAGTTTGAATTTTTGTGGCTAAATAGAATTATTTAGATATTTTTGAGTCATGCATAGTATGATTGTGAAACAATATTTACTTTTAGAAATGCTAAACTTTATTCTAATTTTCTTGCGCCCTTTAGATTGTTTTATGTGCTCTTTGTGAGTGTAAAGACTTGATTCGTGTCTCTCATTGATTCATAATATCAAAGGAGAATCAACGATGTCTTAGAAATATAAACCATAGGTCATTACACGTTTTTTCATAAAATTTGGTTGTAATTCAGATGTATGAATTTTTGTTAATGTCGCCTTAATTGAAATTTAAAGATTCTCTTGCTTGAAAAGTTAACCTTTATTTTCTTTGGTTATATGAATTAGTATCTATGTTTGTTCAATTTTAGAAGTCATGAGTATTTTCCTTGTTGCCTCATCCCTTTACTTTCTCAAGCTTACGTTGTTTTTTTCTTGCATTAATTCATTGAATATGACCTTCTTCCTTTTACCTTTATTCATTCTTGTATGAACATAAATCATGGGGCATGTAAGTGGGTGTCTTTGCTTTGCATTTTATTTCTTGACTCTCATTCTTGTACAAGTGTGCTTATCATTGTCATTCAAAATTGGTTCTTGATATTTTCTTTTGCTTTAAAATATGTCACTTTTATGCCTTGAATGTATATTAATTTCTTTATCTTTTCTTTGCATGCAAAAAAAATGTCTCGAGTCCAAATGGATTCCTCTCCTCTTGCATTTCGTAATGGGCCAATGAGGTCTACCCCTTCGAGTCAAGTTCGAAGTTTAAACCCGAGGTCCACTACATGACGTGCGGGTGCTAGAAGCTAGACGAAGAAGGAAAATGGGTCAAAACCCATTGATGAGGTCATTAAGAGACTTGAAAAGTCACAATTTTTATTATTGTCTTCTTTTTATTAATTCATTTAATCATTTATTTATTCATTCATTTCGACCTCGAAGCCAAAGTTGTATTTAATATACGTGGAGAAGGACTCGATCCAAAGGCTCAAAAAATAGTTTAGGACAGGTGAAATGGGTCGGAATCCCAACTAGACTAGGAAAGGTCTTATTGATTTGGGCTCAATGGCCTAAATCCTTTAGTTTCTCCTCCCTTCCTCTTTTATGTATTTATTTGTTTATTAGTTTTGTTTAGACTTAGTTAAAATCCCTACTAAGTCGCCTAAATCTATTTTACACAAGTTTTTTTTTTTAAACAAATCACTATTTCAAAAAATTAATCTTTTCAGAAGTTAATAAAAAGATGTTTTCAAACAGTCCGGATAACCGCAAGTTAGCGGACGTTTTAGGTGCCTAACACCTTCCTAAAACGTTAATATGAACAACTTATCTAGAATCTCTAACTTAAAATAATTTTCTGTTTTGAATCGTTTGAAGTAACTCTCTAAAGGTTTCTTAATTCCTTTTCAAAATTAAGTGGCGACTCTTCTCAGAAAGTCAAAATTTCTCCGCAAAACAACAAGTTCAAGCCTTCTTTGAAAATTAAGGCAATTATTTTGAGAATCAAAAGAATAACTTGGTCATCAATTGAAAAACATAACTCAATTAGGTCAAATAGTGGATATGTGATCCCGAGGAACAGAACAAAATCAACTCCATGAAAGAATGAGTCATTCAATGTGAGAGATATACAACAAAGATGGAGTTGTATGTTTGGCAAGTGTAAAAGAAGATGTAGTACATATGTTCGGGGCAAGTTAGTGTTGTAAAACATGTCATAAGTGATATTGATTGTGCACTTTCATATTGCATGATATGTACTTGCATTTTCAAGGATTGATATGACAAAGACCTTTCATTCTGCTATACAAACATCGTGTCATCCTTTGTTTACCCCATTTGAGCTTTAGTCCTATTTTCTTTCATACCCCTATTTTGGAATCAAAATAGAGTCAAAAAAAAATGTCCAATAAGAAAAAAAAGAAAAGTGCCAAGACAAATAGAGTCAGAAAAATCCTAAGAGAAAAGAGTGTCAAGAAAAGAAATAGAATCAAAAGTCTAAATCATGCAGAAACAGTTGTCAGAACTGCACGTGACCTAATTCTCCTCTTTCGAGGGAGAGATACGTAGGCTGCCCTATTAGGGGCTCGGTCCAACTAAATAAACAATTTAGAATTGTCCAGTCAAAAGAAATTGGGGCATGAGTTAATCCTCATTGTTTGAGTCGATTCCAAAAGTTGTAAGTCCTACCCCACTTCAAGTGTCGTTTAAGCCCCATGTCATCCTTTCTTTCTAAACCTATCCAAAAGTAAAGTTACAACCAAAGAAAGACCTTCAGATCAATCTTTGAGAATGCTAAGGCTAAGCATGCAATGAATGTGATGACGCATTTTGGAAACTACTTGTCTTCCTCAGTGTAAGGAATTAGGAGAGAAATAAAAATGAGAGTCTTATCAGTGAAAACCCTCACGGGCACTGTAAGACAATGGTGAGTTGAGACAAATAAAAATGAGAGAGTCTTATCAGTGAAAACTCTCACGGGCACCGTAAGACGACCTTGAGTTGAGAGAAATAAAAATTAGAGAATCTCATTAGTGAAAAAACCTCACGGATGCCATAAGGCAATGGTGAGCCGAGAGAAAGAAAATGAGAGAGGCTTGTTGGAAAAAACCCTTCAAAGCGCCACTAGCCGAATTAGGTCTTAAATGCAATTGGCCTAAGGAAGCAACTTAGTTTCAGGGTCATTAACTCAACAACAATTTGTGAGAGTTTTGGATGGAAAGATCAGGCAGTTTAATCCTATATGTATGTCATAATCATTAGAGTTGACTGTCATTTCCAAATAAACTTTTCTTTCATCTTTTTCAATGGGGACATTCATTGTCGTCTCTTTCTTCTCTATAGTTATATTTTTATTTTTCTTGAGTCAGTTATCCAAATAAAACAAAAATTGTTGTCATTTTCTATTGTCTTTGAGTCAAGTTCGTGTCAAAACAAGTGAGAAAAGATTTCAAAACTGGCTACCAGCTTCTTTAATTGCACAAAGCAAGACAAAAGCTAGCACATGAAAGAGACATGACTGTGAGCCAAAAAAAGGGCATGCAGAAAGTTTTGTCAACAGACAAGTCTAGGAACTCATGAAAATACCAAGGTTTAAAGGGTTTATTCATGAAGCATGGCAAAGCAGAGATGTTGTGTTTATTTCAGAGTCACTCTTAATAATCTGAGTTTGAGTCAATGACGCGACGAAGCAGGGGCAAATGCTAGCAATCTAAAACAATATGAAGTGAATGAACACTAGAGCAGGTGTCGGGATAGCCAATTGCTACAATCCACCACTAAATTTTTAACTGACAAATTTTCTTTGTTGAAACAGGGGCAAATTCGTTTCACTTAATTCAAAGACCATTGGAAAAGCACATCTGTTGGATTTTACTTTTTGTTCAGGACCCTCCTGAAAAATGGGATTTTACTTTCTGTTTAGGATCCTCCTAAAAAATAGGATTTTACTTTTTGTTCAGGACCCTCCTGAAAAATGTGATTTTACTTTATGTTCAGGAGCCTCCTGAAAAATGGAAATTTACTTTATGTTCAGGACCCTCCTGGAAAATAGAAATTTACTTTCTGTTCAGGACCCTCCTGAAAAATGGGATTTTACTTTCTATTCAGGACCCTCCTGAAAAATGAGATTTTACTTTCTGTTCAGGACCCTCCTGGAAAATGGGAATTTACTTCATGTTCAGGACCCTCCTGAAAAATGGGATTTTACTTTCTGTTCAGGACTCTCCTGGAAATTGAGAATTTACTTTTTGTTCAGGACCCTCCTGGAAAGTGGGACTTTACTTTCTGTTCAGGACCCTCCTGAAAAATGGGATTTTACTTTCTGCTCAGGACCCTCCTGGAAAATGGGATTTTACTTTCTGCTCAGGACCCTCCTGGAATGGGACTTTACTTTCTGTACAGGACCCTCCTTAAAAATAGGACTTTACTTTCTGTATAGGACCCTCCTGAAAAATGGGACTTTACTTTCTGTTCAGGACCCTCCTAAAAAATGAGACTTTACTTTCTGTTCAGGACCCTCCTGAAAAATGGAACTTTACTTTCTGTTCAGGACCCTCCTGAAAAATGGGACTTTACTTTATGTTTAGGATCCTCCTGAAAAATGGGATTTTACTTTATGTTCAGGACCCGTCTGGAAAATGGGAATTTACTTTCTGTTCAGTACCCTTCTGAAAAATGGAAATTTACTTTATGATCAGGACCCTCCTGAAAAATGGAAATTTGCTTTATATTCAGGACCCTTCTGAAAAATGGGACCATACTTTCAAAAAATAAAATCCTTCTTCATTATAATCTCTATTTGGGATAATTTTCGTTCTAATTTTGATTTTGGTTTCAGGGACCCGCCTGAAGAACAGGGTGATGAAATTGAAAGTTGATGAAAATGGCAAGTCAGGAGCTCGCCTGAAGAACAGGGTGATGAAATGAAAAGTTAGGAGCCCGCCTGAAGAACATGGTGATGAAATTGAAAGTAAGGAGAGCGCCTGAAGAACAGGGTGATGAAATTGAAATTCAAGCAACAAGTTGAAGTAATTGAAGGTCAAATAACAAGGGTAAGAAATGAAAAGTCAAGCAACAAGATGAAGGAATTAAAGGTCAAATAACAAGGGTAAGAGATGAAAAGTCAAGCAACAAGGTGAAGCAATTGAAAGCCAAGCAACAAGTTGAAGAAATTGCAAGTCAGGAGCCCGCCTGAAGAATAGGGTGATGAAGTAGCAAGTCAAGAGTCAAGGAAAACTGCATAGATAAAGTTTTTGTAATTTCATTTATGTTTTAACCTGTAATTTTTATTTTGATGTAATGACAGAACCGCGGACCAAAACCTCGATGGAACCTCACTCGACTCTCCAACTCAGTATAGTCCTTCTCCTTTCTTTGGAGGTACCTGTGACGGGTTTTATTCATAACTTGGGTAGGTAGGACGTCCAAAATCAAGAGTAGGTTGCCCTTCTTCCTTCTGTTTCTTTCCTTTTGAATAATGGTCGGGACAAAATTCTGTCTCATTGTCTACTTCTTTGTTTGAAAACACTTCGTGTTTACATTCAAATGGGGCATGCTGTAGACACTGTCGCACCCCTTTTTTCAACTCCAAAAAGATTGTATTTTATGTTTGAAAGTTCGAAAGGGTTTACATTATTAAAGTGACAAAAGATTGAAATTTTATTTTGAAAAAGGATTATTTACATTTTTTATTCAGAGTCGCCACTTAATATAATTCGGTGTGCCAAGTCACATTTGAAATATCCTTTTCAAAACAGTTTGACTCTAAAAACTAATTTGCGAACAGAGATTTCGGTTAAGGAATTCTGTTGACCGAGGGGAAGGTGTTAGGCACCCTTCGGTCCCGTGGTTTGACCACGGTCGCTTGGTGGAGCATATCGGATAATTTGACATTATGAATATATAAACCACAAAAATCACACAAAACAATCAATCAAACAAACAAACAAAACAAATCCAAAATTATAGTGTCCAGTCCGATTATTACAAACCCCCAATAGAAAAGTGCGAAAATATAAACCTGCTCTATTCTATGCTAATTCTAAACTACACTCCATTGCTTTCTCCACCCGACATTCTGGGCCTTGATCGTGCGTCGTCTTTAAGTACATGGTACTTCGGGGCATTCCCTGAATAAATCAATACAAATCCCTCGGGGCATTCCCCGTCCAAATAAATACAATAGATCCCAATGCATAAATCAAAACCATTCCACAAACATTTCATCATTCAACAATCACAAATTCTAAACTTTGCCTACCTAACTTACGTTTTTCTATTACTTCCAACTTATCATGCTACTACCATGTTTAACAACGTCAACATCGATCAAGATGACAAATTAAATAAACTAAGTGAAATTGCCAATTAACCAGCTTCGATACCATCCCAAGTTACAATTTAACGCCAACTCGATTCCAAGTTCTTTGATTATTCTAGTTCATAACAACCAGTCGATGGATATCAACAACCAACCACGATGATCCAAAACATATCAAAATCAACAAATCAAAATCCACACTCCATGAATTTACCACAACAAGTATCGCACAATTAAAAATTAATTGAGAATGGGATGAAGAATGGACATTAAAGTCGCTTCTATTCAATCAAACAGAGGAGCTTCGTCCATCCGGAGCCTCGAAGTAGCCCAAATCGAAATCCTCAAGCAAACAACTTCAATAACGAATGAACGCCAACTCGGTATAACCCTCTTGTTCCATTTTTCGTCGACCCAAACTGAAATTCAGAAATAATGAGATACCCATACCTGAACCCGCAGTCCCCATCACTGTTTCGACCCTTTTTCGACAGTGTTCGATGAAATCCAATGGAGATATATCGGTCTAAGCCGATTTTGGTCGGAATTCCATTGAGGTTTGGTCAGATTCGAAGCCAAGTTGTTATTGTGGTGTCACCAGAGATCCAGCTAGCTCAGGCAACGGAAATAACCAACGAAGAGGACCAGATTCCGGTAGCTCACAGGCTAAACTCGCCGGAGCTATATCCCTTTTTTTTCTTACTCCCCCTCTCTCGATTTCTGTCTCTCTCAAATCTCACTATGTTACTCTTACTCTCTATCCGCTTTGATCCCTTCTATCTCTCTGTTTTTCTCTCGACCTCGCTTCACCCTCAACCCACTCTTCATGTTTTTGTGTATTTATGGGTAATTGTGTGCGTTAATAGCTGTTGTTTTGGAGAAAAATGGAAGTTGATTCGAAATGGGAGTGTCTTGCTGTGATGGTATAAGGTGGAGAAGATGATGTTGAGGTGTCCTTCGTATGTGATGGTGTATTGTTCTGTTTCTTGCGGAGAAGAAAGAAGAATATCCCCTATATGTGATGGTCAGTGAAGAAGATCCCCTGATGATGTGGGTTCTCCCCTGGTATATAGTATGTATGGTTGTGTATATAGTTTCTGTGAGTGAATTCTGATGATGGGTCCCTTTAGTGGTGGGCCTGTATGTGTGTATATATCCCTTTTGGTGTGAGAGATTTTTATTTTTCTCCAAGCTAACAACGTGTAAAAAAAATATAGAAGGAGAGAGTATGGTCACGTGGGAGAGGGTAGGGGTGGTGAGGATAAGATTTGTTAGGATAAGGTTAGAGATTTAATTTGTTAGAGATTTTGTTAAGGGTTGTTATTTTTTGTATTTTTGTGGGATATAATCATACGGATGAGGACACGCAGTAAGACGGAGGTAAAAATGGTAAAAATACTATTGGGGAGGGACAAAAATTACGTGTCTACAGACACCTAATTTTGTCCCTCCCTAAAACCCAAGTAATTCATTTTTTACCTTCGTCTTACCATGTGTCCTACCCCGTGTGATAATCCCTTCACAAAAATACAAAAATAACAACCCTTAACAAAATCCCTAACAAATTTTATCTTGTTTTAATCCTATCCTAACCAACTCACCCATCTCACACCCTACCCCTACCTACCTAACCCCCTAGATCCCATCCCAAGCCACGTGGTCTCCTCTTTTTTCCCACAACAAAATTTACCCACAAGGGGGGGAGGGGGGACCAATTTTTTATCTTGAGGAGGCATCTGCTTCCTCCATTCTTGGACAGGAAACACGCAGAGAGGAGACCATTTTTGAAGGCTCCCTTTTTTGTTTTCCTTTTCCTTTTCGCACACCCACACGCCATCCACACACACTTTCATCCACGACATATATACTCACATACACATACACAAAACTCACCAGAAAAGCACTCCAAAAACACACCATACAATCAGGAAGAGAGAAACCAAACGGAAGGAGAGAGATTGTGAGGGAGAGATTGTGAGGGAGAGAAGAGAGATTAAGAGAGAGAACAGTGAGAGAAGTGTGGGATCAGAAATATGGGGTTGATTTTCTTAGAGAGATCTGAGAGAAACTGACAGAGAGATAGAAGAAAATAAAGAGAAATCAGTGAGGGAGACAGTGAAAATGTGAGATCGTGAGAGAGAGCGAATCAAAATCGAGAGAAAAGGCACGACGTAGAAGCAATTTTTTGGTGAATTCTCACCGAAAAACATCACTGGCACCAAAAAATTTGACCAATCCTCCGATTTTGTTCTCCGCCGAGCTCGCCAAAGCTCCGACGAGGTGAAAAGAATGAACTCAACTGCACGCCGACCCAAACCACTCCCTAACAGTCCCTCCTGTCCCTTTTCCAGTGCAGATCTGTCTTTCTCGTGGTTTCAATTTTAGGTGTTGTGTCCTTTTGGTCGTTGGTAGTCAATTCGAGTTGACGGGTTGTTCTTGAGGTTGGTCGAGGTTCATTGGTTCGTGAGCTCCGATCAGTCGCTAATTGTTTGGAATAAAATTGAGGTCCATTTCTCATCTCCTTCTCGATTAATCTTAATCATTTGATGCTTTATGTGTTGAATTCATGGTGTGCGGCTTTTTTTTTTGTTGATTTTAATATGTTTGGACCATCACATTGATTGTTTGAATGATTTAACCTCAATTGGAAATAAATTGGGACGAAATTGCAAGTTGAGAAAGTAAGTATTTGTCGTTTCGATTCATTAATGTTGATGAATTCGATAGTATCATGATAAGACCATTAAAAGCGTAGGCAAAAAGTAGGTTGGGTAAGCAAAGTTTAGGATCTGTGATTGTTGAATGATGAAATTTTTGTGGAGTGGTTTTGATTTATGCATTGGGATCTATTGTATTCATTTGGCCGGGGAATGCCCCGAGGGATTTATATTGATTTATCCGGGGAATGCCCCAAAGTATCATGTACTTGAAGATGGCACACGATCAAGGCCCGGAATGTCGGGTGGAGGAAGTAATGGAGCGTAGTTAGGATTATCCTAGAATAGAGTAGGTTTATATTTTCATATTTTTTTAATTTCGGGATTGTATAATTGGACTGAACACTAAATTTTGGATTGTTTTGTTTTGTTTTGCTTGATTGATTGTTTTGTGTGCTTTGTGTGGTTTATACATTTGTAGTGTCAAATTAGCCGATATGCTCCACTAAGCGACCGTGGTCGAACCACGGGATCGAGAGGTGCCTAACACCTTCCCCTCGGTCAACAGAATTCCTTAGCCGGAATCTCTGTTCGCAAATCAGTCTTAAAGAGTCAAATTATTTTGAAAAAGATTTTTCAAAGGTGATTTGACACACCGGATTATGCCGAGTGGCGACTTTGAGTTTTGAATGTAAAAAAAATAATCCTTTTTCGAAATAAATCTTTATTTTGTCACTTTAATAATGAAACCCTTTAAAACTTAAAATTAATATCTTTTTAGAGTTAAAAAGGGGTGTGACAACACTAATTTTAATTACTAGATGACTTTTCAAACTGACATTAAAAGGTGATTGAAAATTCAGGTTATATATTTTTCTATAATAGTACGCTTATAATTCCGCTATCATTATGTCACAACAAACAAACAAGTCAACATAATACTATAATTATACTAATTTCAATTACTAGATGACTTTTCAAATCGAAATTAAAAGACGATTGAAAATTCAGGTTATATATTTTTTCGATAATAGTACGCTTATAATTCCGCTATCATTATGTCACAACAAACAAGCAAGTCAACATAATTCTAATAATTGTACTAATTTCAATTATTTTTCAAATCGACATTAAAAGGCGATTGAAAATTCAAGTTATATATTTTTTCTATAATTGTACGCTTATAATTCCACTATAATTATGTTACAACAAACAAATAAGTCACCGCAATTATATTAAGTCATTACTATTTTAATAATTACATTAATTTTAATTACTAGATAACTTTTCAGACCGACATTAAAAAACTCTATGACAACTGTAAGATGGACCATGAAATTAACCCGTCCCCAAATGACTTTAACAGCTTGCCTAGATGTTTGTTACATGTCGTTTTATAATGTATTGTATTATATCATATTATATGGTACCATATGAATAAGACTTTTAAATAAATTATCAGTTTTTATCGTTATATAATTTTAAAGATCAATAATTTGAATGATAACTTACCATATTATAAAAAAGGTAAAGGCGACCATACAAGGTAGAATTATTATAAAAAAAAGGATAAAAGATAAAATAAAACTATTAAATAACAAGCAAAGAAATTATATGCCAAAAAAATTTATAAAACATTTTAATATTATATAATGATCAATTATAACATATTATTTCATTTTTCAGGTTATCTATCAGGATTAATGTTATTGTAAATTAATTTCATATATTAGCGCACAGAACGTAAATTCTTACTCTAATCCTACAACCTCAATCAATCTTAATTTAATTGTATATATTAACACTTGACGGCATAAAGTATTTTTATAAAATGATCAATTATAACGTATTATTTCATTTTTTAGGTTATATAATAGGCTTGATGTTATTATAAATCAATTTCATATATTAGTGCACAGAACGTAAACTCTTACTTTAATCCTCTTGTCTCAATTATATATTGACGCTTGACGGCATAAAGTATTTTTATAAAATGATCAATTATAACATAGTTTTTCATTTTTGAGGTTATATATAAGGCTTGATGTTAGTGTAAGTCAATTTTATATATTAGTGCACAGAACGTAAACTCTTACTTTAATCCTAAAGCCTCAATCAATCTTAATCGAACAGATAGGGTGAATATTTTGATGGTCCATTTCCTTAAAGAAAATATTAAGTAATAATATTATATATCGTTGGTTTGTGGACTAAATTATTGAAGGATTTATAATTTTTGGACTAAGTTCTCCTAATTAGGAGATTGAATAAAATAGAGTAAGGTATTTAGTATCGCTTTTGAATTATGATCAAATTTGCTGCCACACACTTCAACTTTATGGGGTCCTTTTACCCCTCTCTCCCTCACTTTGAACTAAATTTTACCATATTTTTATTAATGTTTTTAACTGACGTGATACCTTTTTAACTGATATGGCATCTTTAATGTGAGCATCATTTTTATATAATAAAAAATATCACATCACCACAAAAGGATAATAAAAATATGTTAAAATTGAGTTCAGGAGGATAATAGAATTCCTATGAGGTTGGAGTATATCATAGCATCTTTGATCATAATTCGAAGAATACGATGAAATTGTGTTTGATGAAATTAGATGAAATATTTAGGATAAATTTATATTATCAATTAAAAATAAATATAAATTTAATCATAAAATATTTCATCTTATCTCGCTTGCCAAAAGCCAACCAAAGCATAATTCCAGTGCCATAGTTACTCATGGAAAGTGACTAACTTGGGGTTTCTAGAGATTGAGTCTTATCATCTTTATCCCTTAGCTACCAAAAATAGACAAAAATCTTAAGACTAAATAATTTTTTATTTTTTAAAATAAAATTATAGGCTATAATTGGGGTGGGTGGTCTTTTATGAAAGTATATGCAATAAATCTATAGTGATGTAACTTAGTTGACTATGACGGGGCCAATATTTTTGTCAGTTTGCTATTGGATTTTTGAAAATGATAAAGATTTTTTACACTATCAGACATGCACCCGATATATACACTAAATTAATATTCTTTATCATGATTATATAATTAAATTAAGTAAAACATATATTGATTAATCATGATTAAATAATATAAACTTTGAATTTAAACACATGGCATGCATATATTAATTTGGTGTATACACCGGGTGCGTGTAAGTTTTACACACATCTAATGTTCACTCTTTATTTCAATACTAGTCAGCTTACGCCGTGCTATGCACGACCCAATATTAATTCTTAAAAATTTTATGTTATGTATAATTCTATCATTTAGTTAAAACTTGCATTTGTTTGGTTGATAAATTCTAAGTTAGACATATATTATTATATTTAGATTGATGAAATTTGTATAACAATATTTTGAGTTGTTAAAACTTTTGCGGCGTTGATAGTCAATTATAGTTTTTAAATATTTTTTTTAATTACTATGATTTATAATATTTTTTCTTCTGTTCTACTAATTAGGAGTGACATAGTAAAATTACTATAACAAATACTTCTAAAAAAAATTTAAATGGTTTCATATAAGACGTCAAGTTAATTTAAAATATCAAAAAATAATTTATATTTTTTAAGTGGCCATGTATAAGACATCAAGTTAATTTAAAATATCAAACAATAATTTATCATTTTATGTCTATTTTATTTTTTTTATTGAATATTATTAATTTTTTAATAATTAAATGACTTATAAAAATATCAAAAAATAATTTATTATTTTATGTCTATTTTATTCCTTTTATTAAATATTATTAATTTTTTAATACTTAAATGACTTATAATAATTAATTATAGGTATATAGTAAAATCACGGTTGAAGCAGCTGAAACAGTCATGCCATAAATATCTATTTTAAAATTTTTATTATATATTTTAATTTTTTAATATGTAAATGACTTATAATAATTAATTAGGGGTAATACAGTAAAATCACAGTTGAAGCAATTGAAGCAGACATGTCGACTTCCTGCCTGCTTCAACTGCTAAACTGTTGTTGATAAATTCTAAGTTAGGCATATATTATTGTATTTAGATTGATGAAATTTGTATAACAATATTTTAAGTTGTTAAAATTTTTGTGGCATTGATAGTTAATTATATTTTTTAAATAATTTTTTTAATTACTGTGATTCATAATATTTTTTCTTCTGTCCTACTAATTAGAAGAGACATGGTAAAATTAGTATAATAAATACTTGTGAAATTTTTTTAAATGGTCCTATATAAGACTCCAAGTTAATTTAAAATATCAAAAAATAATTTATATTTTTTAAGTGGTCATTTATAAGACGCCAAATTATTTAAAATGTCAAAAAATAATTTATCATTTTATGTCTATTTTATATTTTTTATTAAATATTATTAATTTTTTAATACTTAAATAATTTATAAGAACATCAAAATATAATTTATTGTTGTATGTCTATTTTATCTTTTTTTATTAAATATTATTAATTTTTTAATACTTAAATGATTTATAATAATTAATTATGAGTGATACAGTAAAATCACAGTTGAAGCAGCTGAAATAGTCATGTCATAAATGTCTATTTTAATTTTTTATTAAATATTTTTAATTTTTTAATACGTAATGACTTATAGTAATTAATTAAGAACGGTATAGTAAAATTACGATTGAAGCAGCTGAAACAGGTAGCACAAGCAGGCGCGTCGACCTGTTGCCTGCTTATCCCTCTTATTATTATTAGTAGTAAAGTATTTTTTTCTTGAGTAAAGCATTTAGTACCTCTTTGAACTATGATCAAATTTGCTATGACACACTCCAACTTCACAGTGGGTCTATTACCTCTCTGAATTAAATTTTAACGTATTTTTATCATCCTTTTTAGCTGACATGACACTTTTTATCAATCTTTTTAGCTGACGTGACATCTTTGATGTGGGTCTCATTTTATGTAATAAAGGCATCTCTCCAGCACAAAAAGAAGATAAAAATACGCTAAAATTGAGCTCAGAAGAATAATAAAACTCATGTGAAGTTAGAACGCATCGTAAAATTTTGACCATAATTTTAGAGAGTATTGAGTGCTTTATCTCTAATGGTTTGCTAGTTGGATTCTTGAAAATCACAAAATTTTTTTACACTATCAAAGATAGTTATCTATCAAGTTTACCAGGGAAGACAGACATATGTAGTGTTCACATTTTATTTTAATAAATTAAATAATTTTTTTCTTTTTTTTTTTTAGTTTATTCTTTTTAAAATCTTCAAGTAAGAAATATTGGAACCTCAACTCTCCTTTTCTTGACTGCAAATTTTATATAATTTAATTAAATGTCTACGATAAAATAAAATAAGTAGTAGTGGAGCATACTAACATGTATTAGTCAATCAATTAAACTCCACATTTTTTAGACCATTTATAAATATATAGGTGAAAATAATATATCAATCTGGTTTTGATATGACATAGCAGTACAATACAAGACGTCGGAATTTAATAAAATAATTCTCACAAGATAAATGATATAGAGTACTTCCTGTGCTTGAAAGCGGTGATTCACTTATCCATTGTCCAAACAGACCTCGTGGCATACAATTAAAACGACTCATGCTAATTAAATAACCCTTTCACTCTTTTTACAACTTCGTGGATGGACGAAAGAAGAAAAGTTACAGAGTGATATAATGAAAACTCTCAAAGTAGCTATGAAGCAACAAGTAAGAGCTTCTTAGTGTATGTATCCATCTTCTTAAAATTCTAGATCTGCTTCGATATAAAAAATAATATAATTTCTAATTTGACTCTGAATAGAATATTGACAAAAAAAAATTAATTAATAAGGCAATAAAGATGAGCATGGATTTTGGTTTCATAAATATGAGCCTATGATTCTTTCTATTGTCACTAAATGAAAAAAAGAAAGAGAGAAGCATCTAGTACCTCTTTGAATTATGACCAAAGTTGCTACGATATACTTCAATTATGTGAGGGTCGTACTACCCCTTGAGCTCGATTTTAGCGTATTTTATCACTCTTTTGTATTGATGTGACACTTTTGTCAACCTTTTAGCTGACGTGGCTCCTTTGACGTAGAATTCATTTTATGTAATAAAAGTGTCACCTCGGCATAAATAGTGACAAAAATATGCTAAAATAGAGTTTAGGGGACATAGAACTCCTGTAAATTTAGAGTGTGTCGTAGCAACTTTGACCATAACTCGGAGGTACTGAATGCTTAATATAATTTCTGGTTTGACTATGAATTTATTGATAATAAATTAATTAACAAGTCAATAATGATGGGCATGGAACTTAGTTTCATAAATATGACCCTATGATTCTTTTTCTATTGTCACTAAGTGGAAAATAGAAACACAAAACCTTGTGAAAATTTGTATTTGGGAGATGGGAGGGGACCTTAATTAAACTAAGAGGACCATTTACAGGGTGTGTATATGACTTAGTCAGGTGAAATATACAAGGTTTAGTCCATTTTGGGACCAGAAATAAAGTGCCAAGTGTTAGCCTCTTTTGATGGGTTGCTTTGACCTTTTTGGTATGGACAAACATCTATTATCATGTTTTTCATTTAGAGACGAATTCAAAATTCTGAGTTAGTGAATAACAATACAAATATGTCGGCAACCCCTCGTGTCAATAGTTACAATTGAAGAATGTATGCACTTTCTTTGTCGTCATTTTCACTATTTCCCTTATTTAGACTGGCCAAGTTTTATTCAAAGTCCGAAAACAATGTTAGATAGACTCCTATCACTCAACTCAATAGCGAACTTGGACCTTTTCAGCGGCCCTTTTTGGATGAAGCCACCGAAGCCAAAGCCTTAGACCCCTTATTTTGAGGGTCCCACATTTCGTTAGTAGAAACCACCATCCAATACTTTGAGCCATCTAGTTTAAAAAGTACGGATACATTGTATAGGTAGTGTGTACTTTATACTAATATACATATACTATAGATACATATACATAAAATATATATATCTATACATATAATATACATATGTATACATAATATCTGTACACCGTATACAGCCCAGTGTGTATGTAGTGTATACTTCAGCTATTTTTTATAAACTAGATGGCCCAATGGTATATATTATGCTTGGCTTTAGGCCTCAAACGATATTGAGCCGCCCCTAACCTCTTAATAATTTTAGGGTCAGATATCAAAAAAAATCTAGTGCAATGATTGTAAGTTCATGTGAATTCATTAACTTCTGTCCCAGATATATATTTATACTGAAAAGTTCATCAAATCTATGCGAATATTTAGCTTGAAACTCAATTTGTTTGTCCTGTTATTATTGTACACTAACTTGAGAATTCTGTAGAAACGCAAGTACTTACAAGACGTAATACATAGATAAACACTTTAACTTCATTTGCGCATTCCAACTTCCATTGTGAGCATCTAGACACTTTGACTTAATATAGATCTGTCTCGTGAATATTTCAACTTTGAAAATGTACATCTACGCATTTTTTAAGGGGGTGCATTTTACTCTCTAGATGTGCATTTTAAGAGTTAGGATATTTAGTTGTTAGTTGAGATCAATTTATCTATGTATTATACCAGCTTAAAATCCTGAACAGGCCTAGGTATGAACAAGGAAAGTTTCAAACAAAATAAACTTTAAATTGCTCTCCATTTCTAAGCCATAGCCTTTGCGGTGGCTTCATCGATATTACCTACTAACTAAATCGACAAGTGGTGTGTGTCATCCAATGAATATTTGTACTCTTCATCAAATATATGTTATACCAGCTTAAAATCCTGAATCTGCCTATAATTTGTATAGAGTTGATTCTAGTATGAACAAGGAAAGTTTCAAAACAAAAATAAACTTCAAATTGCTCTCCATTTCTAAGTCATAGCCTTCGCCATAGCTTCGTCGATATTACCTACCAACTAAATTGGCAAGTGGTGTGAGTTATCCAATGAGTATTTGTACTCTTCATCAAATATATATTATACCAGCTTAAAATCGTGAATCTGCCTATAATTTGTATAGAGTTGATTCTAGTATGAACAAGGAAAGTTCCAAAACAGAAATAAACTTCAAATTGATCTCCATTTCTATGTCATAGCCTTCGCCATAGCTTCATCGATATTACCTATGTTGCTCAGACTCTTCAAAAATGTCAGCGGGTGCATGTCAGATTTTCCAAAAGCAGTGTATTTTTGAAGAATCCAACATGAATACGGCATCTAAAGTGAAGAATCCGCGCAACATAGATATTACCTGCCAACTAAATTGGCAAGTGGTGTGAGTCATCCAATGAATATTTGTACTCTTCATTAATATTTGATTTGTACACTGGGCCTGTGTGATCTTGGTGTGCAATTGGTGAGTCTTAGTGGTCCAGTAATGGACCAAAATTCATCAAGCCATTTTAATAAGATCAAGGAAGGCATGTGAAATCCTCATGGGCTGGCTCAAAGTACAATTACATTTTTTTCAACAATTACAGCTTATCACTATGGAGTAGGAAAATGGGTTTATTATCTGACAAGACAAACTAACAAACTATATTTATCAAAGAGATAACCATCCAGTAACCCCGAAAGTATGGTCAAAGTTTCTACGACACACTCCAACTTCACAAGGGTCCTATTACCCCCTGAACTTAATTTTACCATATTTGTCACCATTTTGTGCTGATGTAACACCTTTATTATATAAAATGGAGGCCACGTCAAAGGTGTCACGTCATCTAAAAAGATTGATAAAAGGTATCACGTCAGCTAAAAAGGTTGATAAAAATACGCTTAAATTTAGTTCGGGGGAGGGGGGTGATAGAACCCCATGAAATTGAAGTGTGTCGTAGCAAATTTGGTCATAGTTCAAGGGTACTAGATGCTTTACTCTTTATCAAATACAAAGATAGTTTCAAGAAAATCATCAAATATAGCTACAACTTGAATTTTAGGGCATTTTTGACACCTTTTTGTGTTGATGTGTCACCTTTATTACATAAAAATGAGATCCACATCAAAGGTACCGCGTTAGCTAAAAAGGTTGATAAAAAGTTCCACGTCAGCTAAAAATATTGATAAAAATATGCTAAAATTTAGTTCGAGAAGGAGGGTAATAGGACCCCCGTAAAATTGGAATGTGTCGTAGCAAATTCGGTCATAGTTCAGGAGGGTACTAGATGCTTTACTCAAATCATCATTTAATATAGCTACACCTTGAATTTTATAGCAATACCCAATAGCCAATGCACATGCACATGCACATCAGATTCGGGACAGCCTGGTGCACTAAAGCTTCAGCTATATGCGGAGCCAAGGGAAGAGTTAACCACAAGGGTTTATTATATGCTTTCTTAGCTGATATTTTGGAAAGAGGCCATCTCCACGGCTTGAACCTGTGGCCTTCTGGTCACATGACCTCACCTTCTCCTCCCTCGTCATCCATTTCGCCTAGGGGTGTGCATCGGTCGGTTCAGTTCGATTTTATATGTTATTGGTTCGGTTTATCGGTTTTTGATTTTTAAATATGCAAAATCAATAACCAACCAATAAGATATTTTCTTATCGGTTTTTGGTGCTTAACGGTTCGATTTTCGGTTTAACCAATAAGAAAAAGCTCATAAAAAAAATAGTAACAACTAACATAAAAAAATGAAATCTTAGTTGCCGCCAAAATCATACGCAATGCGTTTTAGTTTACAAGAATCTTCAAACTTGAACTAAATGTTAGTTCAAAAAAAAATTGAATCCTAATTGTGGAAGCTACTAAATGCTTCAAGCTTTCCAATGCGACAATACCCGAGCTTTGTATTGTATCCTTTGTTGCCCGAATAGGTTAATACTTTGTGAATCTCTGAATTGTGAATAAGGGGTGTGTGTATATATATATATTAGTAATATAAATATTTATAGATATAACACAAATAGGAGTAAAACAATAACTTATTGTATCCTTATTGGGTTATCGGTTTAACCGATAACCCAATAAGCTAAAACCAAAATCGAACCGTTTACCCAATAAAATTTTTTATAAAACCAATAAAAAACCGTTAACCCAATAACCCAATAACATTTTTATCGATTCGATTTGTTGGTCGATTCGATTTTTGCACACCCCTAATTTCACCTTCCTCGATCAAGTTCTAGTCGACAAATCACAATAACCATCACAAAAACATAGTAAAACCATTGCCAAACTTATAAAGAAATTTCAGTTGAGCAAAGTGAGAATGAACATTTTGTAGATGCTTCGTCGTTACTATTGTTAGTCTCTATATGCTATATCATCATTTGTGTCATATTCTTATCTTGTATTTTAATTAAATTTTATATTGTATATAGATGAATGTTGCATACAAAATTTTATGTCATATATAGTTGAATATTTTGTATATGCTATATCATTGTTTTTATGAATGTTGCATATCGTTCACAATCAATTGTATATTGTGTATCCATCGCGACTATAGCACATCGTGATGGTACACTCTCAAGAACAACACTTGTATTCATGAGTTCAATCATATCCATATATCAACAATGTTTCTAGTTGCTCAATACATCCATTGTGGTTTTGGGATGTACATACAACTCATACAGATGTGTTTAGTTTGCACACGAATATAATATATATATATATATGTGTATAACGAAATTGTATGTGTTGATATAACTAGGTTGAGTGAACAGGTACAATATATCCAACAAAATTGTATATGTTGATACAACTGAGTTAAGCGAACTGATACAGGGTATCCAATGAAATTGATACAGTAAAGCGAATGAAAACAAGTGATAAAAGCCGGTAACAATTGATACAATAGAGCGAATGAATACAAATGAAATTAAAGAGAATCAATACAAGTGTTACAAGCTATTAAAAATTTATACATGTGATTTTTGAACTTGTAGCTAGATTGTAGATGTGTTGTATCTTGAATATTTTTGGGTTTAATCTTTTGAAGTTGTAGCTAGGATCGCATATTCGAGCATGGACTCTGAGGCGTAATGAAGGCATCGATAAGAGGGAGTTGCTTAGATAGTAAGCACCAATCACCTTCAATATAGTATATATATATATATAAACATATATACTATATAAAAATAACAAATTGATAAGTAAAAAGTGAAGCATCCCCCAAGTTGCTGATGTATATCATAAATAACAAGTGATGCACATATAACATTTACATATCGAATCATTGTTGGCGACTCAGGATTCTTTTTTCCCATCAATTCAATCGCTGTTCACGTTTTTCTTTTTCTTAATTATCACTTAATAATATGCATAAATAGTTTAGACAGAATACCTGTTGGGTTATTGGATTTTTGTCCCTTCCTATGTGGATAAATAAAGTCCAATTTGGATCAACCCACTTTTTTCCATAGTCCCCTATGGGGCATATATATAGATCTTTTTTAGGTCTTATTCACCATCTACAAAGAGAGTTTAGCAGCCACAAAAGAGAGAAAGAGTGCAGATTTTCGCCCAAGTTTTCAGCCACAGCTGTCAACTTCAAATTGCGATTTCCGCTTCGTTTCTTGTACAATTGAGCTGATTTTTGGACTGCTTGTTTCTATCATCTCAATCTTTGATTAGGAACTGACGGAGTTGAATTTGATGGCCTGTAGCTCCTGTTTTTCATTCCCGAACAGCAGCTGCGTTTTGGTGTTTGTGCTTCTTTTTATTCCCTTATTTTGGTGCTATTTTATTTTGTTGTTGCTCGTTGTTTGAAAATTTTTTGGTGGCCATTTTGGAGAACAATATTGTAACTCTTTGGTGATTATAGTGGAGATTTTAATCCCGTGGTTTTTTACTCTTCACACTGAAGGGTTTTTCACATAAATTTGGTGTCTCTTGTTCTTGATTTTATTCCTATTTTATCGTATTTGTGTGGTGATTTATTTGCTGCCATATTATTTTTTTTGCTTGGATTTGCTTGTCTCCTTTTGGTCCAAGTTGAAAGGGAAAATTTAGATTTGGGTATTCTTACGCTACTACTCTGTCGGGCTCTTTGATTGTGCTCTTGCCTTTCCCAACAAACTGGTATTATATAGTAGGTTATTGTTGATTGTCGATTTGAATGATGGAGGCAAATATGAGCAATATGGTGTGTTTTAATGGTAGTAACTATCATACTTAGAAAGGCAAGATGAAAGATCTTCTCTTTGTCAAGAAAATGCATTTACCTGTGTTTGCGTCTACTAAACCTCAATCCATGACAGATGAGGATTGAGAATTTAAGCACTTACAGGTTTGTGGCTATATCAGACAATGGGTTAAAGATAATGTTAAAATCATATTGTGAATGAGACACATGCCAGAAGTTTGTGGGACAAGCTTGAGACACTTTATGCTTCGAAAACTGGCAATAACAAGTTATTCCTGCTTAAGCCATTGATGAATATCAGGTATAAGGAGAGCAGTCCTATTTCTGATCATATTAATGATTTTTCGGGTATTCTTGACCAGCTGTCTGAAATGGGTGTAAAGTTTGGTAAAGAAATTCAGGGACTTTGGCTTCTTAATACTCTACCTGACTCTTGGAAAACTCTTCGAGTTTCTTCGACTAATTCTGCTTCTAGTGGTATTGTGACTATGGAATATGTTAAGAGTGGTGTCTTGAATGAACAGATGAGAAGAAGATCTCAGGCCTTATTTTCTTCATCTTCACACTATGATGTTTTGGTTACTGAAGAAAGGGGATGAAACAAGTCTAGAGGTTCGAATGATAGAGATAAAAGTAGAAGCAAGTCGAGGTCCAAATTGAAGAATGTTACATGTGACTATTGCAACAAAAAAGGGAATATCATGAAATATTGTTACAAGCATAAAATGATATGAGATGGCAAAAGAACGAACGCGATAATGAAAATTGTGTTGCAGATGTTGCTAATGATGATCTTCTTATTACTTATGGTGAGAATTCCATTAATCTTATTTGTGATGAGTCTAGATGGTTTATGGATTCTGGTGCTACTTCTCATGTTATGCCAAAGAAGGAATTATTTTCTTTTTATACTCTAGGTAATTTTGGAATGTCAAGAATGGGCAATAATGATGAAATTAAAGTACTTGGCATTGGCCCTGTTTGTTTGGAAATTAACAATAGTTCCAAACTAGTTCTCAATAATGTCAAGCATGCTCTAGATGTTCACCTGAACTTGATTTCTGGAGGAAACCTTAATGATGAGGGTTATATTAACACCCTTGGTGCTGGCCAGCGGAAGCTTACTAGAGATTCGATGATTATGGCTCGAGGTGACAAACTGTCTAACTTGTACGTATTTCAGGGCTCTATTTCTAGAGGCATGATAAACTTGGTGAAGAACTTCTAGAGGCTTGATAAACTTGGTGGAGAATGATACTTCATTAGAGTTGTGGCATAGAAGGTCGAGTCATATAAGTGAGAAGGGATTGATAGTTTGGCTAAGAAAAATTTTCTTTCTGAAGTGAAACAAACAAAGTTGAAGAAGTGTGTTCATTGCTTAGCCGGTAAACAGAAAAAAGTATCTTTTCAGAGTCATCCGCCTTCAAGAAATCTCAATTTACGGGAGTTGGTGCATTCTGATTTGTGTAGTCTTTTTAAAGTAAGGTCTCATGGTGGTACACTTTACTTTGTGACTTTTATTAATGATTATTCTCGCAAACTCTGGGTATTTCCTTTGAAGTTCAAGGATCAAGTACTTGATGTGTTCAAGGATTTTTCAGGCCTTGGTTGAGAGACAGATAGAGAAGAAATTGAAATACATTCGCTCAAATAATGGTGGTAAGTATATTGGCCCTTTTGATAGATATTGCAGAGAGCAGGGTATTCGGCATTAGAAAACTCTTCCAAAAACTCCTCAATTGAATGGTTTAGCAGAGAGGATGAATAAAACTCTAGTTGAGAGGGTTAGATGTATGCTTTCAAATGCTAAGCTGCTAGATTTCTTTTAGGAAGAAGAACTTAATACTGTTGCTTATGTTATCAATTTATCTCCTACCGTTGCTTTGGATGGTGATGTCCCTGACAGAGTTTGATTTGGTAAGAATGTTTCTTATGATCATCTTAGAGTCTTTGGGTGTAAAGCTTTTATGCATATTCCTAAAGATGAGAGGTCAAAGTTGAATGTTAAAATTGGGCAGTGTATCTTCATTGGTTATAGTCAAGATGAATTTGGCTATTGTTTCTATGATCCAGTTGAGAAAAAACTTGTTAGAAGCCGTGATGTTATGTTCTTTGAAGATCAAATAATTGAAGATTTTGACAAAGCTGAGAAGGTTGATTCTTAGAGTAGTGAGAGTTTAGTTGATGTTGATCTTATTCCTTTGACTACTACTCCCGAAGAAAATCTTCATGATGATAAAAATTAAGTTGATAATGAAGATAATAATCATGTTCAGAATGACCAGCAAGATGTTGTTGATGCTCCAGTGCAAGTTGATATGGTTGACCAACAACCAGTTGTTGATGCTCCAGAGAGTTCTCTCAGATGATCTACTAGAGAAAGAATACCTTCATCTCATTATTCTCCCAGTGAGTATGTACTCTTGACTGGCGGGGGAGAACCTGAGAGTTTTGATGAGGCCATAGAAAATGAAGAAAAAGAAAAGTGGTTTGATGATATGGAAGATGATATTAAATCTTTGTATGATAATCATACTTTTGATTTGGTTAAGCTGCCTAAAGACAGAAAAGCTTTGAAAAAAAGGTGGGTTTTTCGGGTGAAGCATGAAGATGGTAACCCAATTCCACGGTACAAGGCTAGATTATTTGTGAAGGTATTTAACCAGAAAAATGGAGTTGATTTTGATGAGATATTCTCTCCAGTTGTGAAGATGTCATCCATTCGTGTGGTTCTAGGCTTAGCTGCAAGTCTATATTTAGAGGTTAAGCAAATGAATGTTAAAAATGTTTTTCTCCATGGTGACTTAGATGAAGAAATTTATATGAAGCAACCCGAAGGTTTTGAAGTCAAGGGAAAAGAGAATTATGTTTGCAAATTAAAGAAGAGCTTGTATAGTTTGAAACAAGCTCCTAGGCAGTGGTGCAAAAAGTTTGGTTCCTTTAAGAGTCAACAGGGCTTCAAGAAGACTACTTCAGACCATTGTGTTTTTGTGCAAAAATTCTCTGATAGTGACTTTATTATTGTGTTGCTTTATGTTGATGACACGCTTGTTGTTGGTCATAATGCTTGTAGGATTCAAAAGTTGAAGCAAGAGTTGAGTAAGTCTTTATCTATGAAAGACTTAGGACCAGCAAAACAGATTCGTGGCATGCAGATTGTCCATGACAGAAAGGCCAAGAAGTTGTGGTTATCACAAGAGAAGTACATTCAAAAATTACTTCGAAGGTTCAATATGGATAAGGGTAAGGTTGTTAATACACCTTTAGCTATTCACTTTAAATTGAGCACGAAACTGTGTCCTTCTAGTGATGATGAGAAGAAAGATATGAAGAAAGTGCCTTATGCTTCAGCCGTTGGTAGATTGATGTATGCAATGGTTTGTACAAGACTAGATATTGCTTATGTTGTTGGTGTTGTTAGCCGTTTTCTTTCTAATCTGGGAAGAGAACATTGGAATGTTGTGAAGTGGATTATGAGATATCTTTGTGGCACTTCTAGTCTGAGTTTGTGTTTTGGTAAAGGGAAGCCTATTCTTTGTGGTTATACTGATTCAGACATAACTGGTGATGTTGATACTCACAAGTCTACTTCAGGGTATTTGGTTACTTTTGCAGGGGGAGCTGTGTCTTGGAAATCCAGGTTGCAAAAATGTGTTGCTCTATCTACTACAAAAGCTGAGCTTATTGCTGCCGTTGAAGCTTGTAAAGAATTACTTTGGATGAAGAGATTCTTGGGGGAACTTGGTTGTGCTCAAGAGAGGTATGTGCTTCATTGCGACAGTCAAAATGTCATACATCTTGGTAAGAATTCAAAATTTTATGGTCGGTCTAAATACATTGATGTGAGATACCATTGGATTCGGGATGTGTTGGATTCTAAGTTGCTTGAACTTAAGAAGATCCATGTGGATGATAATGGTTCCGACATGATGACTAAATCTCTGCCAAGAGGAAAGTTTAAAGATTGTTGCATGATCATCAGGATGATGGTCTTCTCCACATAGTCGGGAAGGAGAGCATTGTTGGGTTATTGAGTCTTTGTCCCTTCCTATGTGGATAAATAAAGTACAATTTGGACCAACCTTACAAAAAAATAAGAGAAACCAAGATTTTCTGAATAGCAACTTGTCTTATTCCATAATACATAATGAAATACTTATAGTTATACAACTGTAGGTTAGAGTTCTATTCTAGGAAAGAATATATATTGTTATAACTACACAATCAGTAATAAAATCCTATTCTAGGAAAGAGAATATTCTGTCTATACAATTATACTATTGCCTAACATCCCCCCTTAAATTGATACCGGTGATCACACAGTAGCAATTTAGAGCTAAGATAGCTATGTCGTGCACGTGTCATAGCCTTTGTAAACAAATCGGCAAGTTGATCATGAGAAGAAATGTGTTGTAGAGTGATAAGATGCTCAGCAACTAGTTCACGAATGTAATGACAGTTTACCTCTATATGCTTTGTGTTTTCATATTGGATAGGATTTGTGGCTATTTTAATCGTACTAGTGTTATCAGCATGTAACACTGTAGGAGATATAATAGCAAACCAAGCTCAGATAATAGATGTCATAGCCAAACAATTTCCGAACTTGCTGCCGACATAGCCCAATACTCGACCTCCGTAGATGATTTAGACATACGAGATTGTTTCTTACATTTACAAGATATCAAGGATGTGCCTAGAAACATGCACCAACCGGTAACAGAATGATGAGAATCGGGACAACTAGCCCAGTCTGCATCAGTATATCCCTTAAGATTTATAGGAGAATCTGAACAGAAAAGAACACCTTGATTCATAGAACCATGGACATACCGAATGACACGAAGTAATTCAGTGCGATGTATACGGTAAGGATTAGCTACAAACTGACTTAGAACTTGTACCGCATATGAGATATCCGGCCTTTTCATAGTGAGATAAACTAATGATCCCACCAACTGCCGATACAATGTGGGATCACTGAATGGTTCGCCATCAGCCTCCTTATATTTCGTATTAATCTCCATTGGGGTGTATACAACCTTGTCATCAGTAAGACCAGCCGCAGCAACAAGATCACTAGCATACTTTTGTTGTGTAAGCATTATCCCAGTAGGCAAGTATAAAATCTCAAGCCTAAGAAAGTATGTCAATCGTCCCAAGTCCTTCATCTTAAATGAGGTATGCAAGAATTCTTTTAACTTAGTAATATTCTCTTGATCATTTTCGGTGATAATGATATCATCAACATAGATAAGAAGTATTGTGATACCTACCGGAGAAGTATGAAGAAACAAGGAATAATCTGAAGAACTTTAAGAGAAGCCTGCAGTTTGAATCGTGGATCAAAATTTGTCAAACCAAGCTCTGGGAGCCTGTTTTAAGCCATAAAGAGATTTTCGAAGACGACAAACTACATTTGGTCTTGGCAGAACACACCCAGGTGGTGGTTTCATAAACACAACTTCTTTCAGGTCACCGTGAAGAAACACATTTTTCACATCCAACTGATGTAAAGTCCAGCCTTTAATTGAAGTCAAGGCCAATAATGTCAGTACCGTTGTCATCTTAGCAACAGGTGCAAAAGTCTTCTCATAATCCACCCTATACTCCTGTTTGTACCCATGAGCAAGATCAAACTTTATAGCGATCAATTGTACTATCTGCCTTTATTTTAATAGAATACACCCACTTAATTCCAATGAGAACTCCATCCGTTGGCTTATCAACAAAGTCCCAAGTTGAATTTTTATTCAGTGCACAAAGCTCGTTCGACATTGCCTTTTTCCAGCAGGTTTGTGTAGAAGCCTGGGAGTAAGATGTAGGAATCTCAGCAGAATGTAGTGTGGAATGCAAGGCATAGGACTTACCAAATTTCCCTGGAGAGTAGCCAAGTCGTTCGGGAGCATGGTAATTTGTTCTACTAGATCAACGTGGAGGAGTAACTGGATGAGAGGATCCCTCTTCCGAAGATGAGAATGATGATGTAGAGTCAATACCAGAAAAAGATGAAGGTTGGAGAGCTTCATTACCATTGTTCACGGGTTTTTCTGGAGATTCAAGCGGAGGATCAGTACTTGAAGGAGATGAAGGCTGGAGATCACCATTATCATAGTCCACGGGTTATTCCGAAGACTCAACCTGAGGGTCAGTAGCTACCACATCGTCATCAAACTTGTACAGAAAAGAGAGAGATTCTGAAGCATATTTAGCATTGTGTTTGCAAAAAAAACTGATCCTCAAAGAAAATAACATGTCTAGATATTCGAAGCTGACAACGAGATGTATTATAACAGAGATACCCCTTTTGTGTGTCACTGTATCCCACAAAAATACATTGTACTGCCTTTGACGAAAGCTTATGTCGTTCATGTGCTGGAAGTTGTACAAAGCAAACACAACTAAAAACCCACAAGTGAGAATAATCAGGCTTACTACGAAATAATTTGAAATACAGTGTCTTATTTCGAATGACTGGGGAAGTTTGTCTATTGATCAAATATACAGAAGTATGTACTGCTTCGGGCCAAAAACTTTTTGGCATATTCGACGTACTCAACAAAGCCAATGTAGTTTCTAAAACATGTCAATTCTTCCTTTCTACGACCCCATTTTGTTCCCGAGCATGAGGACAAGTGCGTTGGGCAATAATTCCTTTGTTTTTGAAAAAATCAACAAGATTAGTCTTAGTGTACTTGCCTCTTGAATTAGAACGAAATACTTTTATAGTTTTATGAAATTGTGCACGAACATACTCAACAAAATTCATAATAAAAGTCGGAACCTCAGATTTATTTCTAATAAAAAACACCTAGGTGTATTCGGATACATGATCAATAAATAACACAAAGTACTTATATCACATCCTTGACAAAATAGGAGAAGGACCCCAAACATCACTATGCACTAAATCAAATGGATCTTCATAAGCAGATGAACTGGATGGAAAAAGGAGCTTATGACTTTTTAAATTGGAATAATTTGTACATGCCAAAAAGAGATTGAAATGGATAAGATGTGCTGCAGGAAGACATGATTTAAGCATGTTATGAAGCCGAGAAGAATGAGGATGACCGATCCTACTATGCCAAAGAGTGAGAAATTTATTTGAATGAGTAACATCCGCTGCAGAAACTGAAAGAAAACAATGATGCAAGTGACGGTGAACTGACTCTAGTGGGAATATTCTACCAAATCTACGCCCCGTGGCCATGGTCATCCCTGTTTTTAGATTCTGAACAACACAACCATTGGGTGAGAATTTTACAACACAATTTTAATCAACTAGTTGACCAACTGAAACCAAATTAACCTTCAAATTTGGAACATAAAGAACATTAGAAAGATTTCCAACAGAACCAATACCCGACACGGGTAATGTGTGCCCGTTTGCTGTATGAATAACATGTTTAGAAACACTACTAGACAATGATGAGAATTGGGACAAATCACCTTTCATATGATTGGAAGCCCCTGAATCTAGATGGCAAGTAGAATTAATTGAATTACTTGTACCTGAAGAGGATGCCGAGAGAGCACTTGAGATGGCTTCGGGAAGAGCAACTGCAATAGAATCTCAAATTAGTTTTTCAAGATCATGACCAGCAGAAAAGGAACCAGATGATGTAGTGACATTTGTCTGGTAAGCCTGGTGAGCAGTTCGTAAACGATTTGGGCGACGACGACAATCTGAAATATGATGGCCAGTAATTTTGCAATAAGCACAAATGTTTTTCTTCTTAGGAAAATTGGCTGCGATGTGACCAAAGTCTTCGCATTCATAGTATTGGACACTTCTCTTAGTATTTCCTGTTGAAGCAACAGTTGTTGATTTTCCTACAAGTAATGCAACAGAAGGAAATGGTTTAGACTCCATAGCAGCCTGAGTTCCAAGTTTTTTCTCTTCACGCAAGACGGCTGCCAACACAAGGTCAAGAGCAGGTATGACTTTCCTGTTCAACAAACAGCCACGAATCAACTCGAATTCAGGATGGAGTTTCATTAAGAATTGCACCACCCTTGTCTTCTTTCGTTCTTACAACACCTCCTTGAGCCCTGCCTTAGAAATATTTTGCCCAAAAATTTGATCTTGTTTCGACAAGAGCAACTGCAAGCTAGCATAAAAGAAGCGAACATTCTTGTCCCCCTGTGTGTATTCTGCAATGTTGCATTCTAATTCAAACTCTCGTGCAAGGTTGCTTTGTTGGTAGATTGTACAGAGGTGGGTCCACATCTCAGAAGTCAAATTGAAAGGTCTAAGACCCATAACAATATCAGTATGTATCGAATTTAACATCCAAGCGATTACCTTTGCATTATTCCATTTCCAAAGATCCAACTCTTTTGCATCTGTTGGTGGACGAGAAGATCCACATAACAACCCAAAAAGGCCCTTGCCTTGAACAAATATTCCAAAGTGGAATTCTCAAATAGCAAAATTGAAACCATCCAATTTTGTGGAGAGCAAATTGTGCGAAGAGGATTGTGAATCCATTGATCGATTAATTACAAAAGAGGGGAGAGGGGGGGACAGAGAGAACAAAAGGAACTTAAGAAGGTAGAAAAGTACCTGTGTAAAGAATACAGAAAACATGGAAAAAGAAAAAAAAATTAGATTGTGGCTCTTGATACCATGACAGAAAAATAAGAGAAACCAAGATTTTCTAAATAGCAACTTATCTTATTCCATAATACATAATGAAATACTTATAGCTATACAACTGTAGGTTAGAGTTTTATTCTAGGAAAGAATATATATTATTATAACTACACAATCAGTAATAAAATCCTATTCTAGGAAATAGAATATTATGTCTATACAATTATACTATTGCCTAACACAACCCACTTTTGCCCATAGGCCCATTACTATGGGGCATATATATAGATATTATATAGGTCTTATTCACCATCCACAAAGAGAGTTTCGTAGCCACAAAAGAGAGAAAGAGTGTAGATTTTTGCCCAAATTTTCAACCACAGCTGTCAACTTGAAATTGTGATTTCCGCTTCGTTTCTTGTCCGATTGAGATGATTTTTAGATTGCTTGTTTCTCTCTATTCGCAACAAATTTTTGTTCATGGAAAATAAATTTTAACCACAAACAAAAATATGAAGAAACAAGAATTTTTTTTATTGATAAAAAATTGTGGTTACAAATCTGCTTGATTCTTCTCTCTTGATTTTCTTCGTAATTTGAGGGCCGTTAGTGGCTTATTCTCGAACATAGGATGATATTTTTATGAATATCCCATAATTTTATGGGATATTGGAGATCTCGATCTTTTTACGAATACCCATCAGCTTATGGGATATTCAAGATGCCTCGATTTTCTCTGTAATTCGAGGGCCGTTAGTGGCATATTTCTCGAACGTAGGAACATTTGGATTTGATCTCCATGAAAGGAGAGTTTATCTTCTTGATGTATTTGATTATCAAGAAGTGAGGGTTTTGATCTTTATTTGATTATCAAGAAGAGAGGGTTGTGATCTTTATGAATATCCCATGAATTTATTGGGACTTTTCAGATCTTTGATCTCTTTGTGAATATCCCGTGAATTTGTGAGATACTGGAGATGCCTCTTTAAAGGGATATTTTCCCCCTTTATATAGGCATAATTTAGGGTTTATGTTGAGTAGCCATCAAGCTAGATTTAGGGTAAATTATCCCCAAGAACTCTAACTAAAATTGAACTTTTTTTGTAGAGTCCACAAAATTTCAATGTCTACAAATACCCCCTGCTTCAAGGCTTGTCGGAGTGTAGACTTGATGAAACTCAAAGACGAGTCTTGAAGTACCGCTTCTATCTTTACGATCCTGCGGCTACAGATTTGCATATTTGATTTATGAGAGAAGAGATGAAGGGCAAATTTGGTCCCACTGGGCGTGCCAATTTGTTTCCAACATAATTTAATTCGTGGAAAATAAACTTTAACCATAAATAAAAATTATGAAGAAACAACAATTTTTATTAATAAACAATGGGGGTACAAATATATTCCTCCCTTGATTCTTCTCTCATGATTTTCTCCATAATTCGAGGGTTGTCAGTGACATATTTTTCGAACATAGATTTGATATGAATGAGGGCCGTTAGTGGCGTATTTCTCGAACGTAGAAGTATTTGGATTTGATCTCCATTAAAGGAGGTTTTGTGGATCTTCTTGATATATTTGATTATCGAGAAGAAAGGGTTTCGATCTATAAATATCCCATGAATTTATTGGGACTTTGAAGATCGTTGATCTCTTTGTGAATATCCCGTGAATTTGTGGGATACTGGAGATCCCGATCTTTTTACGAATACCCATCAGTTTATGGGATATTCAAGATCCCGATCTTTTTACGAATATCCATCAGCTTATGGGATATTCAAAATGTCTGTTTCAGGGAACATGTTACCCTTTAAATAGGCGAGATTTAGGGTAAAGTAGAATTAGGATTCTTATTGAAGAGTCCACAAATTTTAGATGTCTACACTCTCATCTCAATCTTTGATTAGGAACTGACGGGGTTGGATTTGGTGATCTGTAGCTCCTGTTTTTCATTCCCGAATAGAATCTGCATTTTGGGGTTTTTGCTTCTTTTTATTCCCTTGTTTTGGTGCTATTTTATTGTGTTGTTGCTCGTTGTTTGGCACTTGTTTGGTGGCCATTTTGGAGAACAATATTATAACTCTTTGGTAATTATAGTGGAGATTTTGGTCCCGTGATTTTTTACTCTTCACACTGAAGGATTTTTCATATAAATTTGGTGTCTCTTGTTCTTGGTTTTATTCTTGTCTTATCATATTTGTGTGGTTATTTATTTGCTGCCATATTATTTTTTTGCTTGGATTTGCTTGTCTCCTCTTGGTTCAAGTTGAAAGGGAAAGTTTAGATTTGAGTATTCTTCCATTGCTACCCTGTCGGAATCTTTGATTGTGCCCTTGCCTTTCCTAACAATACCTACAAACTCCTTTAAACTTGACATATTTTATTCATACAACCCCTAAACTATTAGCAATCTTAATTATCTTCTTACTACGCCTTTGTATCCCTAAATTTAAAATCCTAGATCCTCCAATTAATATATGAAAAAATTACATATATACACAAGGTAACTATTACGTATTACATAAAATCCCTTATTTGAAAAGTAATTACAAAATTCCATTTTAATTACATAGAATCCCTTTCTTTTAGACTTTCTGTCTATTCTGCCTCATACATCCCAAAACATCCGTTTTTGCTCTATTTTTAGTTTGAGTTTTGCTCTATTATTGCACTCCTTATTTTCTGCCTAATTTCGAGCTACGTGATTTGGGGGGTTTCAAATTTGTTCAAATAAGGTTTATTATTTCAAATTATTATAGAAATAATTTATTCCAGAATAAATTTCCATAATAATTAGTTGGTCTATTATTTCAAATTATTATGAAAATAATTTATTTCATAATAAATTTTCATGAAATCAAATAATGCATTTTAGTTTAAGTCGTTCAAATTTGTTCTATATTATAGAAGAGAGATCTATTATTTCTTATATACCATAATTTGAACTATAATATGCATTACGAATTATTATGGAAATAAAATCATATCCAATTATTTCTATAGTTAACGACTTTTGACACTTTTGAACAACAATTAGTATTTGATCAAACTTTTAAAAATATTTTAAAGTATATTTTGATGAAAAAAATGCTTTTCAAATAAGTGCTTTTAAGGAGAAATTACATTTTTAGAGTATGAAAAATTATTTTTTATACTTCCTATGCATTTATTTTCTTACAAAGCTTGGCCAAATATTTATTTTTAAAAAATAGCACTTTTGAAATAAAAATTAAGCATCCACTTACTATCACTTTTATTTGCTTCAAAAAATATTTCCTATCTAATATTATCTATAATCTATATCTATAATCTATAATCTATAATCTATATCTATATCTATATCTATATCTATATCTATAATCTATATCTATAATATGTTAAAAGTGTGAAGACCCCTAAAAAGGTGATTTGAACTTTTTGCCCTTCATTAAAAGTCTTTGCTTTAGACAAAATCGTCTTTTCACTTTTTTTCATCCAATTTTATATAATTATTTTTATAATATTGACTAAACTCCTAAAATATATAGGAAGAAGAATCAATTAATATTTTTCTATTATAAAATGACTTCTAAAATATAAGAACTAAAAAGGAACTCAATTAGAAAAAATTTCATATTATAAGAGACTCCTAAAAATGAAGATCTCGAAAAGAACTCAATTAAAAAAAATTCTAAAATACAACAACAACAACAAACCCAGTGTATTCCCACCCAGTGGGGTCTGGGGGGGGTAAGATGTACGCAGTCCATACCTCTACCTCTGAAGAAGTAGAAAGGTTGTTTCCGATAGACCCCCGGCACAAGGCACGAGATACCACACAAACACATAGTAAAGCACAGCACCAGATTACATAACATAAATACGACACTCATAAGTAATATAAAACAGAGGAAAGCACACAGATTCGTAATAAAACATGGAACACGGACTCATAACAGGAATAAAACCCCCACCAAGTACTTCCCTACACTAGCGACTCAAACTGGCCCCAGTCCTCTGCCCTAATTCGCGTCCTCCAGACCTTCCTATCTAGGGTCATGTCCTCGGTGAGCTGTAACTGCTCCATGTCCCGCCTAATCACCTCACCCCAGTACTTCTTCGGCCTACCCCTACCCCGCCTAAAACCATCCAACGCTAGCCTCTCACACCTACGGACCGGGGCATCCATGCCCCTCCTCTTCACGTGTCTGAACCATCTCAATCGGGCTTCCCGCATCTTGCACTCCACTGGAGTCACACCAACCTTCTCCCGGATAGTCTCATTCTGAACTCTATCCCCTCTAGTCAGCCCACACATCCAGCGCAACATCCGCATTTCTGCCACCCTCATTTTTTGGATGTGGGAGTTCTTAACTGGCCAACACTCCCCTCCATACAACATGGCCGGACGGACTACCGCCCTGTAGAATTTGCCTTTAAGCTTGGGCGGCACCTTCTTATCACACAGCACCCCCGACGCGAGCTTCCACTTCATCCATCCCGCCCCAATACGGTGCGAGATATCCTCGTCAATCTCACCGTTACTCTGGATCACGGACCCGAGATACTTGAAACTCTCCCTCTTACATACCTCCTGTGATTCCAGCTTCACTACTACCTCATTCTCCCGCCTCACGTCATTAAACTTGCATTCCACATACTCTGTCTTGCTTCTGCTCACCCTGAACCCTTTAGACTCAAGGGTTTGCCTCCACACCTCTAATTTGTCACACACACCCCCTCGAGTCTCATCTATCAGAACTACATCGTCTGTAAAAAGCATACACCACGGCACCTCCCCTTGAATACGCCGCGTCAACACATCCATCACCAACGCAAACAAAAAGGGACTAAGAGTAGATCCCTGATGCAACCCTGTCAGGACAGTGAAATGCTCTGAGTCTCCTCCCGCCGTCCTCACCTTAGTTTTCGCTCCATCATACATATCCTTAATTGCTCTGATATATGCCAACGGTACTCCACTCACCTCCAAGAATCTCCAAAGCACCTCCCTGGGGACTTTGTCGTAGGCCTTCTCCAGGTCGATAAACACCATGTGCAGGTCCTTCTTCCCTTCCCTATACTGTTCCACCAACCTCCGTACCAGGTGAATTGCCTCCGTCGTCGAGCGGCCAGGCATAAATCCAAACTGGTTTTCTGAAATAGACACTATCCTTCTCAGCCTCACCTCGACCACTCTCTCCCAGATCTTTATAGAGTGACTCAATAACTTAATCCCCCTATAGTTATTGCAACTCTGGATGTCCCCCTTATTCTTATAGAGAGGGATCATGGTACTCCACCTCCAAGCCTCGGGCATCTTTGCCGTCTTAAAGATTTTATTAAACAATCCAGTCAACCACCTTACGCCAGCCTCTCCAACGAACTTCCAAAACTCCACCGGTATCTCATCCGGCTCCGTCGCCCTACCCCTTTGCATTCTGCGAACAGTCTGTCTAACCTCTTCTACCTTAAAACGTCTACAATAGCTAAAATCCCGACACTCCTCTGAGTGCTCCAGTTCCCCTAACACAATAACTCTATCCCCTTCGTCATTCAAGAACCTATGAAAGTACGACTGCCATCTATTCTTAATGTGGTCGTCCTCCACCAACACTCTACCGTCCTCCCCCTTAATGCACCTCACCTGATCGAGGTCACGACCCTTCCTCTCCCTAGCCTTAGCGAGTCTAAACAACTTTTTCTCCCCTCCTTTCCCCTGTAACCCTGCATACAAGCTCTCAAAGGCGGCCGTCTTAGCTGCCGTGACTGCTGACTTAGCCTCCTTCCTCGCTAGCTTGTACTCTTTCCTGTTTACCCGCTTCTCCTCTTCGTCCTTACTCTCCACCAACTTGGTATACGCCCCTTTTTTGGTCCCCACTTTCTTCTCCACCTCTTCATTCCACCACCAATCCCCCTGATGGTGCCCGGCCCGGCCCCTAGAAACACCCAACACCTCACTTGCATTCTCCCTGATGCACCTAGCCGCCCTATCCCACATACTATCTACGTCTCCCCTACACTCCCACACCCCCATTCCCGCCAACTTCTCCCCTATCTCCCACGTATTCACTGGCGTCAGGCCTCCCCACTTAATTCTAGGTCTACACTCCCTACTCCTCTTCTTTCTATTCTTCTTTATACCCAAATCCATAACCAAGATCCTATGCTGGGTCGAAAGATTCTCACTCGGGATGACCTTACAGTCCTTACACAATGCCCTATCCCCTTTCCTAAGCAACAAAAAGTCAATCTGGGTCCTGGCTATCGCGCTTCAAAAGGTGATCAGGTGCTCGTCCTTCTTCGGGAAGCCCGAGTTCACCACCACCAGCCCAAAGGACCTCGCAAACTCCAATAGGGTAGCCCCCTCTTCATTTTTCTCCCCAAAACCAAAACCACCATGCACATCACCAAAGCCTCCCGGTAGCGCCCCGATGTGCCCGTTGAAATCTCCTGCTACAATAATCTTCTCCGAGCTAGGCACGCCTCTCACTACCTCTTCCAAAGCCTCCCAAAACCGCATCTTCTCCTCCCCCTCCGATCCCACTTGCGGCGCATAGGCACTACACACATTCAGGGTAAACCCCCGAATGACCAACTTAATAGTCATCAACCTATCGTTGATCCTCTTCACCTCTACTACCTAACCTCTAAGCTCTTCATCTACTAAGATGCCAACTCCATTCCTACGCCTTTCGCTCCCAGAGTACCACAGCTTGTAACCATCCACATTTCTAGCCTTAGACCCTACCCACTTGGTCTCTTGAACACACGCAATGTTGATCCTCCTCTTCCTAAGAGTCTTCACAAGCTCTATGGACTTACCCTGAAGGGTCCCTATATTCCAAGACCCAACCCTCAGCCTACCGTCACTATCCACACGCCCTCCACTACCCCCCCGCGGCCAAACCTTGGCCTCCCTCCCACTCCCGCCTTTTTCTCATCCCCCGCCCCCACCACGGCCCCACGCCCCAACCCCCTCGGACATGACCCTATCCACCCATTACCGCCCACAGCCACAACTACACGAAAGTATAAGAGAATATAAAGATAATATAAAGATATAAAGATATAAACGATGGTAATAGCAAAGCAGCAGCAAGTAATACAAGGCTCACACAAATTCAAAGAAATACTCCAGAAACAAAACTATACTCAATTAGGGGCAAACACCACTGGACTCAACACCCACAGTCCCAAATACAGATTCCCGAGCCGATAACCCAACCCAACGCAGTGCAAGAAACGACCACAGCAACAGCAACAACAGACAACAGACAATATCCACAAATCTCACGCAAGTCAAGGTACAGGGCTACTACTAGCATAATACGAAGAATGAAAGAATGCAGAATAAAGAATGAAATAACAAAGGTTAGAAGTCACCGGATTACGCTTGTAGACCAAGCCGGCAACCAAGCCCAGCGTCGACCTGCTGCCGGGGGATTCCGCTGCTGAGATGGAGCTGCGGCTACTGGTGACCGAGCGGCGAGTGCAGACGGAGCTGCGGCTGAAGACCGAGCTTCGGCTGTTGGGCTGTTGTACCGGCGCCGGAGGGGGAGGGGGAGGGGGGGGGGGGGGGGGGGGGGGGGGGGACGGCTTAGAACCGAAGGTCGGCGACGGTAATCGGAGGTCGGGGCCGGAGGTCGGGTCGGGTCGGCGACGGCGACGAGACCGGGGACCGGGGCGAGAGAGAGTGAGAGGGTAGGGAGAGAGAGAGAGAGTCGTTCAAACGGCGACGGCGGTCGACGCCGGGGACCGGTGGTCGGGGCCGGAGGTCTGGTCGGGTCGGCGCCGAAGGACGTGGACCGGGGCGAGGCGAGAGAGAGAAAGAGGGGGGTAGGTAGAGAGAGAGAGAGAGCCGTTAGAGAGAGGTTGTTTCCAGATACTTACATTCACTAAACAGATAATGCAACCAAAAAAAAAAAAAAAAATTCTAAAATAGAAGAACTAAAAAAATATAATTTTTTATGCTATCAATATTATTTTTGGTGTGTCTTATTTTTTTTAGTTTAAAATTGACTTTGATAAACTTTAAAAAGAAAAAAATTCGTAGGCTCCTTGCCTTTCTGGGAAAAAGATTTGCTATAATTATAATTTTTAGTAGTTTTTATTTTTTGAATTATTTATTTATTTATTTATATCTATAATTTATTTTCATTTATACTTTATATTTGTATTTATAATATATTAAAAGTGAGAAGAAAAATGATTTGAATTTTTCGCCCTTCATTAAAAGTCTATGTAATAGACAAAATTATCTTTTTACTTTTTTACTTTGATTATTATATTATTATATTTTTATAATATTGAATATTGAAAAAAAAAATAGTGAAGAAGTTTATTAGGTTTAAAATTTGCTGAATATTTTTATTTTTATGGGAAAGGTTTGTTTTCTTGTACGCGTGTTCCCACATTTATGGAAAATATTGGTTCTCAAATGCAGGAAAACGTCTAAATTTTCTTAAACTATAGGAAAGGTTAGTTTTTTAAGGTAGGAAAATTATTTTTATGAAAAATAACTATTAATATATATATATATATACTCTTAAAATATTAATTAGTGTCCTTTTTGATTTATGAATCATCTACTTCTATATAAAAAGTCTTTTAATTTTAGATTTTTATTTTGTCGCGGTTTTCACAATAATATTTATAGTTAAAGAGATAAAATTTATTTCTGATTTGCGGTAAGATTTTTGAAATTTTAGAATATTCCTGAAGTTTTCAATGATAAATTCTTGATAGACAATTGTTATAGTATCTATGATTAAAGAGATAAATTTGCTTGTGAGTTGAGGTAAGTTTTCTCAAATTTTAGTATAAACTTGTAGTTTACAATCATAAATTATCATCTATTTTTTTATAGACAATTACATGTTCAAATATTTCAGATACATATTAGTTTATATAATTTAAATAGATATAAAAATTTTAACGTGGATAACTATATTTATTTGCATCGAGACATACGTGCAAAGTATGTACACTTGACTAGTTATCTTAAATAGAAGAAAGAATATTTTTCTTCCTGTCGCCAATACCCAATACATAATTAATATGAAATTATAAGTGAGCAAGAACAAATTACACCATGGAGAATTTCACTAAAAATATGTATTGTTCATGCCATGTAAATTTTCAGATTATACAAAAAAAATAAATTATAATGATTGAATAAGAAACATTTACCTATTTATATCTTCAGCTATATATTAGAAAAATTGATATTAAAAACATATAACTTCATTATTCATTATAAGGAAGAATTTTCATTGAAACTCACACGGAAAAAAAAAATCTTTCTCTTGTGTCTTTGTCAGTTTCCTCTTTTGCTTATTCTTTCTTATTTATTTTCAATAATAATCTAATCATTTAAAAGTCAATAGTGCAATGTCAAAAAATTTAGTTGATTTCAAATTACCATATAACTTAAAATTCCTTAATTATTAATTTTCTTAATATTTCTTGCCATATAATTTCTGTTACCATATGTTTTACAAATTCTTTAATTCTAAACATTAGTTATAGTTGCATCTAGCTACCGTAACGCTCTCAATATCATTAGGATCCTTAATTTTCATAAAGGTAAGCATCAATTTATGTGCTTTGTATTTGTTATTATTGAATTGGTTGCTAAATAATTCGTCGATGTAGATAGTTTTAAGTATTTCGGTAAATGGGAAATGGAGAGATTAATGAGGATGTCTTTTACCGTATTGTAGCAGAATGGATGAAGTGGAGTATCGCCTCAGGAGTTTTGTGTGATAAGAAGGTGTCTCTCAAGCTTAAAGGCAAATTCTATAGAGTTGCAGTACGTCCGACCATGTTGTATGGAGTGGAGTGCTGACCAGTCAAGAACTCTTACATCAAAAGTTGAAGGTGGCGGAAATAAGGATGTTGCATTGGATGTGTGGACTTACTAGAGGTAACAGTTCGTAGGTGTGAGAGGTTGACCTTCTATGGTTTCAGGCGGGGTAGGGGTAGGCCGAACAAATACTGGAGAGAGGTGATTAGACGTGACATGGAGCAATTACAGCTTATTGAGGACATGACCATATATTAGGAAGGTATGGAGGACACATATTAGGATAGAGGGCAAGTGCTTGTGGATGATTCGTAGTCAGTAGTTAGGAGTGCTTTGGTGTAGCTTGACTAGTAGTCAGGAGGATTGGTTTGTTAGTGTATAATATTTCTTTGTGGATATTGTATCTCTGTTATTTCATCTTGTTTTATGTTTTATGATGACTTTGTTTACTGTTATTTCGTCCTGATGAGCCGGAGGTCTATCGGAAACAACCTTTCTACTTCTTCGGAGGTAATGGTATGAACTGCATAGTATTTTACCCTCCCCAGACCCCACTATTGGATTAATTTTAGTGTCACATCAACTGTGGGGAAGGGAAATTAGACTTCTTGTATGGGCTTGAGCAATACTCGCTTCTTGAATTGAGTTAGATACAATTCCTAGCAGTGGCAGAGCTACCTTTGCTCCAGGGGTTCATTCGAACCCCCTTCGATGGAAAATTGTACTGTTTTTATAATATTTTTACATGATTAAAATATTTTTTATGCATATATAGTAGATGTTGAACACCTTTTGATTAGTTCATACATTTTCTTCTGAACACCCTCAATGAAAATCCTGGCTTCGCCATTGACTCACAGGTCCATTTCTTATCAAGGGGAAAGTCATCGAGCTAAAAGGATTTACAAGATAAATTTTATGTGGGTGTTAGTGTATCGTAGTACTATGTGGGTGCCTTTTTCTGTTATTTTATTTTGTTTCATGTTTTAGTACGATCTTATTTACTGTCTCTTTGTCTTATGCCAGGAGTCTATTGGAAACAACCTCTCTACTTCTTCGGAGGTAAGTGGTATGGACTGCAAACATTTTACCCTCCCCAAACCCAACTAGGTGGAAATTTACTCGGTATATTGTTGGTTTCGTTGGTTTTGGAGTAGTATTTTTGCAGCTAACTTGTATCATGGTGAAAAGTTCAGTTGGTTTCGTTGGTTTTGGAGTAGTATTTTTGCAGCTAACTTGTATCATGGTGAAAAGTTCAGTGATCATGAGATGAAAATTCAAACACTTGTTATTGACAACGGAACTGAAATGACCAAGGTTAGCTAGATATGGATTAACTCGTTTTAATTTCAGCTACATTTTTTTGTGTTAACTGCGTCGTTTGTTTCTTTAGGTTGGCTTTTCTGGGGATGATTCTCCAATGGGTGTTTTCCCAAGTATAGTTGGTCGTCCTCGCCATACTGGTGTCATGGCTGGAATGGGACATAGAGATGCCTATGTTGGCTATGAAGCTCAATGTAGAAGAAGTATTTTGACTCTGAAATATCCCGTTGAGCATGGGTTAGTAACAAACTGTGATGATATGGAGAAACTGTGGCATCACGCATTTTACAATGAACTTTGTGTCGCTCCCGAGGAGCATCCTGTTCTTCTGACTGAGGCACCGTTTAACTCCAGGGCTTATCGAGAGAAAAGGACTCAAAATCATATTTGAGACGTTCAATATTCCAGCGATGTATGTTGCAAACTAGGCTGTCCTTTCCGTTTTTGCTAATGGTCGTACAACTGGTAAGAAGCATCAGCTAATATCGGTTTGATGTTGTTTTTTCAACAAGGTATTGTGCTTGATTCCGGTCACAATGTGACCCACGCTGTCCCCATCTATGAGGGATATGTACTTCCCCATGCCATCTCACAGTTAGCTCTTGGTGGTCGTGATCTTACAGAACATTTACTAACATCTCTCAGTTATGTACTTAAAAGGTACGACAGAGAGTGATGATTAGTGATATGAAGGAGACAATAACTTATATCACACTGGATTTTGAGCATGAGATTGACAAGGCAAAAAATTGCTCGAAATCAGTTGAGAAAGATTTTGAGCTTCCGGATGGACAAGTCATCAATATTGGTACCGAGAGATTCCATTGCCCTGAACTCCTCTTCCAACCATCATTACTTGGAATGGAAGAGACAGGAATTCACGAAAAAGCCTACAACTCAGTTATGAGATGCGATGATGATATTAGGAAAGATTTATTTGCAAACATTGTGCTTAGTGGTGGCTCGACTATGTTCCCCGGCATAGCCAAACGTATGAGCAAGGAAATCACCGCTCTTGCTCCAAGTAGCACGAAGATCAAGGTTATCGCACCACCTGAGAGGAAGTACAGCACCTGGATAGGAGGATCAATTTTCGCTTCCCTCGCTACTTTCCAAAAAGTTAGTAGTTTCTTTCCCCTACTTCACCAATCAGTCATTCAATTAACTATGTCCCTCTGCCAACTTCTACTAATTGGTTTGCAGATGTGGATCGCGAGGGACGAGTCTGATGAATACGGTCCAGCGATTATAAACCGGAAGTGCATCTAAGAGTGGTTTCGTATGGGCAAAAGCCTATGTCGTTTGAATGTGACTCCTTGATTGGGATCAATCCCCTTTATCTTCAAAGAACAGAATGCATTGATCACTAGCAACAAAGTTATTGTAGAAATGGCTAGCGAAGCACAATTCTTTTTAGAAGCTAGTAAAAATTCATACAAGTGATTTTTGAAGTTGTAGCTAGATGTATCTGGAGGGTTTCTAGTTTGTATCTAGGATCGAGATCTGAATTTACGGTAGTGATGATACAAGTGTATCTCAAATAATATAAGTGATACGCTGATATACTGACACATAGATACAGAGTGAACTAATGTATCATTGATACATGATCAAATTATTATATCACTGACATAACGTGAATTCCAGAAAATTCTATCACAAACATATAGTGAGAATTTAAAAACTGCTCCTACGTTTTTGTAATTAGCCAAACTATTGCTATGTTTGATAATTATGAGGCATCGAAGCTTACCAAAAACCTAACAGAGTCGTACCTGCTGAAAATATATATTGAGCATGGATTAAAGAGTGCGATGAGGATAGTAAAAGGACAACCCAGTATACTGAAGCTCCCGCTATGCGCGATGAGAATAGTGCGAATACAAAATGAATAGTGGTGATTTGGAGGTTTCATGGTTCTTAAACAGTAAAGGAACCAAGTAAGATGATGATACAAGTCAAAAAAGTGGTGCTATTTAAATTTAGTTTTTTGTATTCATGACTTGATGGTATGATTGGATATGAGTACAACACTGTAAATTATGTCAATATAAGAAGTATTCTGACACTGATTTAGTAATTAGCATTGTATATGAACTAATATCTTGAAATTAGGGTGTTGGACTTATTAATAATCGACATATGGATTAATCGAGCAGTGGTTAGATCGGCTATGTTGTATGGAGCGAATGATGACCAATCAATAATTTCACATACAGAGAATGAAAGTTGCGGAAATGAGGATGTTAAGATGGATGTATGGGCGTACAAGGAGAGATCATATTAGAAATGAAGATATTTGGGACAAGGTAGGAGTAGCCTCGATAGAAGAAAAGATGCGAGAAACGAGGCAGAGGTGCGAGAGGTTGACTATAGAAGGTTTCAGTTGAGGTGGGTTTAGGCATAAGAAGTACAAATGAGAGGTGATTAGACAGGATAGGACATGACACAAATTATCGAGGACATGACCTTAGATAAGAGGTTATCAAGGACATGAATTTGGGTAGAAAGTTAGTTAGATAGTTAAGCGCTATGTTGCTCGGACACTTCAGAAATATCAGCGGGTGTGTGTCGAATTCTTCAAAAGTAGTGTATTTTTGGAGAATCCAACACAAATGCGACACTGAAAGTGAAGAATCCGCGCAACTTAGATTAAGCGTGAAACTCGGGTTTAATGGAACTCGTGAAGGAGGAAGGGGCGTTAATATCAATGTGGGTAACACTAAGAGCAAAGACAAAAGGAAAAAACAACTATTCATTTAGGGCTGGTTTGGTAAGGAATACGGGATAGCTAATTTTAGAATTAATTTCATGAAGAATTTATTTCATATTTGTTTAAATAAAATATAGGAATAACTCATTTCAAAATTAGTTATTTTAGGATTATAATATTATTTTTATTTCATCTTAAGGATGAGAAAACTAATCTCCGAATAGCCAATGTAAGACTGATTAATTTTGGGATGTCTTATTTTGTAGGTATCGTTTGATTGGGCTACAAGTTAACTAGGATTAATTATCTCGAAATTAACTATTTCAAAATTTATCTGGCATTAATAGAATCGAAGAGTCAACTAATTTTTTTTGTCTTTTATATATACTAAGTTGTTAGTTATTGTGATTTATAATATTTTTACATAATTTTCAAATAATATATGTTACTTCAATATTAACCTTAGTATTTTCATATTTTGCATTTGTTTTTTCACTATAGTTACATCTTTTGATCAACTTTCAAAGTTTCAAAAGTAAATTAAGTCATTTTTTTCTATTAAAACTCAGTTATAAATTCAAGAGAACTGATGCAGTAAAAGATTATTCGAGCAAGCGACTCAAAATGAAAGACACTACAAATTGCTCTTCACCAACACAAGACACTGCATATAAAATAATTAAGAATTCTAATTCCTGCTTTGTATTCAAAAAAAATAAAACTTAACCTTTTCCATAATAATAACTAGTTTGTTGGGATTTCCTCCAGAATTTTATTCTTCTTGTTAGGTCAGCATCCTCCAGATTGTTGGACAACGAAATTTATCTGATTTAGCATATGCTTGTAAGCTTCACATGTTATTCCACAATGCCAAGCAGCTCTGCATCTCACACAAAAAATTCTCCAACAATTGGGGCATGCCCTAATCAAATATCCCTTTCCATCATCAACCAAATTTCCTGTGCA
>NC_061116.1:2782924-2785865 GCF_002878395.1 Capsicum annuum
TAAGGGATAGATGACTTGAATTAGTGTAATGATTGTATTATGTGAAAAGATGTAATGATACGCGTGAATATGCTAGTCATAGGTGGTGATGTTAGAACCCAAGTTGCGGTATTTAAGAAGGTAATGATTTTTTTGATAATTAATGAGTAATTAAGGCTCCAATAGCGACTTGTATAATTAAGCATTAAATTGTATTTATTTTATGATATTCTTGTTTTGGTATTGATAAAAATACTATATCTATTGGATGCCCATGAGAGGCTAAATTGGTAATAATGATGGTTTATTGAATTGTGCCTATGAGTGACTTATTTGTTAACGATAACTCCTTAAAGTAATGCTATGAATGGCTTATTGATAATCATGATGAATTATTGAAATAATGCCCGTGAGAGGATCAAAATATTGATAAAATGAAAGAACTTGATCGAATTGCCTTACGATTTTAAGTGCACGTATAAATTTAGTACGTTGTAATGTGTCCTGAGAGATAGTACGAATATGATAAAATATATATAATATGGTTATGGAGGATCGAGTACCACGTCGGTACAGATATAAATATCAATATTACTTACTTATGGAGGACCGGGTACCACGCCGGTACAAATATAAATTTTTATATAACTTATCTATGAAAGATCGGGTACCACGCTAGTATGAATATGAATATTAATATTACCTATTTATGGAGGATTGGGTACCACGTCGATACGAATATGAATATTGATATTACTTATTATGGAGGATCGGGTACCACGCCGGTACGAATATGAATATTGATATTACTTATTTATGTAGGATCGGGTACTGCGCCGGTATGAATATGAATATTGATAATATTTATTTATGGAGGATCGGGTACCACACCGGTATGATACATGCACTTAGATTGTCCCCTGCAGGTCATGACTAGTTGGAAAAAATTAAGTCCCTTAGCAAGTGTGTACAAATTAGTGTTGATTTTGAAAGACCGTGTGATTTAATAAGTTGATAACATGCTAATGGTGTTCTAATTATGAGATTTAGAAGGACGTAATTGTTACTTATGAAAAGATTGTTAGTAGCAATATGGCCAATGTCACACCCCTTTTTCAACTCCGAAAAGATATGTATTTTAAGTTTGAAAGGATTTTCATTATTAAAGTGACAAAATGAAGATTTGTTCTGCAAAAGGATTATTTTTACATTTAAAAACTCAGAGTCACCACTTGGCATAATCTGGTGTGCCAAGTCACCATTGAAAATTTTTTTTCAAAAACAATTTTTGACTCTAAAATTGATCCGCAAATAGATATTCCAGCTAAGGAATTCTGTTGATCGAGGAGAAGGTGTTAGACACCCCTCGATCCCGTGGTTTGACCACAGTCGCTTGATGGAGCGTATTGGATAATTTGACATTATAAAATACATAAACCACATAAAGCAAGCAATTAAAACAAAACAATCCAAAATTTAACGTCCAGTCCAATTTATTACAAACCGAAATAAAAATACAAAAATAACCTACGCTAGACCTAAACTATGCTTTACCCGATGCCTCGGGCCTTTATCATGAACATCCTTCACATACAAAATTCTTCGGGGCATTCCCCGGTGAGTAAATACAAGTGACTTTGAGGCATTCCTCGGCAAAATGGATACATCTTTTTAATGTGATAAAACTAAACCATTCAACAAAATTTCAAACATTCAACAAATCCACAAATTCTAAACTTTGCCTACCCAACCTACGTTTGCCTACCTCACTCGACTTATCATGATACTAACAAGTTTGATTAACGTTCATTTCAAGTCAAACAATAATTCATGAATCAAACCAACCAAATTTTACCTTTTTAGCAAGTTTCAATTCCACCTCCCAATTTCTTTTTTTTTTTATTCTTAACGAGATATCATTTCATTACATAATCTATAACCAAACAAAGAATCGAAACCAACAACTATTCGTCATCAACAATAATCAACCAACACACAATATTTCATTCAATGAATCAAATATCACAAATAATGAAATAAAAAGGGAAAGAGAGTAGAATTGGACCTCAATCTGACGTTTTATTTCAATTAATTGATCTTTTTGAATAGAACCGCGTCCAAATGGAACCTCCACGTTGAACCTCAATCACGAACCCAAATCAACAACTTCGATCTCGAACTCCAATTTACTCAGACCCGCTTTCGAGCAAGGCTCAATAGAACTTGTTATCGTCGTTGGTAATAAAGAAGACCAAAATACCCAAATGGAGAACCTCGACAGAAAACCTCAAACCGAACTCGAATCCACCTCCATTTCACAAATCGAAACTCGCTACGGACTCAACGGAACGATTGAGATGATCAGCGCTATGAACCCACAACAGAAAACCCCAAAGCAGAAATCCTATGCCTAAGACTGAGTGTAAACTAGACCCCAAGCTCAATCAATTTCAACAAAACATAAACTCACATCGAGTAGGTGACGACGATCGGTGTTCTTTAACCGGTTGGGACACCCTCCAGCCGGATTCGATCAGAATAGAATGAGACCGCTCGAGTTACGTCGCTCCGATTGCTTGTTTAGATTCGAATCAGAGTGGGACTGGGGGTCGTAGTTTTGCATCGCTGGAGCTCCGGCGAGCTCGGACAACTATGAAAACCATAAAAAAAAGGACTAGACTCCTACTGCTCTCAGGCGACACTCGCCGGAGCAGTTCCCTTTCCCCGACTCCCTCTTTTGCTCTCTCTCGTCTTACTATATCTCTCTCCGATTGTGTGGGATTTAGTGATTATGTGAAGAAGAAAAGGAAATGAAAACAGAGTTCAAAAAATGGCCATCCCCTGTATTTTTGTGATCTGTGAGAGGAAAACCAAATGAAGAAGAAGAAGCCCCCCAAAAATTCTCGATGGTGTGTGTATTTATTTTCTTGTGAAATTGTGGATAAGGACCCCCATTTTTTTT